>NW_027287317.1:990000-1237623 GCF_022747635.1 Hetaerina americana
CGCCTAGGTCCGAGTCGAATCCTGAGATCTTGGGCCAAATGAGAGTAGCTTGTGACGTTCGGGGTGTGGTGTTCCGGGCATCCAAATCAAATGACGAATCTAAAAAAATCTATTGTTTTAAACAGTTTAACGACAAAAAAAATACTTCTCGAATATCATATTTTGTCAAGCTTTTCGAATCCGAATAGGTCAAATTCCAGAGCGTACCAACAGTCAACTCGTTCTTAAGAACCAGTTACGAGATACATATTTTGTCCTCTGGTGTAATATAAAAACTTGCGAATGTAATAAATGTCGCTTGCAATTGTCCCTGCCTACATAGGAAGTTCAGTTTATTTCAGGAATCAAGAATGGAACGGAATGAAATGTTCCGTTTTCATTTTAAAACAGAACAAAATGGAATTTCTTCGGGGTCCTTTGCGTCTACCTAACCATACCATTGCGATCACCCTCATGTGATATTTAATCTACCCAGCTGTGGCGAGCATCAAACGTCTCTCGCCGAAGCGAGCACAATAATGATACCACAGCGTTATGCAGTAGGAACTTTGAAGGTTTTATTAGTTGTGAACCGCCTTTTGAGTTGATGTTATGACTTCTTGACGAGTTGTTTCAAACTTAATCTCAACGAGTGGTTGGGAGTGGCACCTTAAGCGATTCAGGATATTCGCTTCTGCGGTGGCGGCACTCATTCTAAGGAATACTCACTCGTTGATAAACTGTCTCTCTGTAAGCAGATGGAATTTAAATTTCTCGTGGCTAAGTTACTAATGTAGTTTCTTTCTCCTTGATTTAGCGATGAGTGAGTGGCATATTTGTTTGTTTCTATTATTTTTCCAATCCAATATAATTGCGTGCGGCGACTCTCCCTTATCTTCATCTGAAATTCCGTTATTTTTGACAGTTGCCGTGCAGTATGATGGTGTTTAATATGCTCTTGTTCAGTGGTTTAGAAATAGCATTGATCTCAATCACATAATTTTATTCAACTTCACCGTGTAGCCAGATATTAGTATTAAGTGTATGTGTTAAAGTTTGCGAAATAATGCTAATCAGTAATAAACGGAATCAGTTCTTCTAATCTTATTGAAATAAAACATAAAATTTCTCCTAGCCCAGATTGATATTTTGTCAGGTACCGCACCCGTAAAATCCCGTTCTGTCCCACGTACACTGTTCTATATAATCGGGAATATGGTTGGAATGTGATGAGTGGACATGAAAACGTCTGTTTGCTTTAAAATCCTAAATTCCAGTATTTATCATAAATCTCGTGCCTCTCACTCAATATCAGATAAAGAAACTTGAAATCTATAAATTTATTCTTCCAAATTCCTTGCAGCGTACAATAGGGTTGCCGTTAATTTAAAGTATTCATGGATTATTGCGAAATGATAACATTTTCATTTGCCACAGCAGTCGCTATTATAAATGTCAATTTTACTGTTACATAACATTGTTAATTTCCTAAAATTATTTCCAAAAGTAATGAGAATAAGACAAAAAACTGATACTTTTTCGCAAAACTTGTCCGAAATTTTGGCACTGTTGGTCTATTTCGAGGAATGAGAATACTTCACTTTTCACCCGAGTACTGGTTAGCATCCAGCTGCTCGGTAAATTTTCTCCCTTCTAACAGTTACCCAATTTTCCCGCATTAAGGGTTAAAAAATTTTCTTGATTAAGTATTCCTGTTGCTCGCAAGTTTCACTTACTTACACTTCACTTCAAGTTACTTATTACGAATCATCACAATTAGTTTTGTATAATTTCATAAAATCGGCTTCATCTCCAAATCCCTTGAGACCATTGTAATTATGCTTAATCGTCCACACTTCTGTAAAAAATATCAGAATATATATCGCTAAGGCTTGTACGCATTTAGTATGATTTGGATTCGAGATAATTTCGAAATAAATTATTTGGACTTCGAATTTATGGATTTAAATAGCTCGCTTAAGGGTGTCCTCGTCATTTCCACTATGTCGAATTTTTCTTCCCTCAAGCGCTATGTTCTTCCATAAATTTGCATACAGGGTTCGTCCGGAAAATAAGTGTACTGATTTTTTCCCGCCGCTCCAGGCGCGCCCAGCACCGCTCTGACGGGCTGCGATTGGAGGGGGGTATGTTGGAAAGCGACGCTGAAAAAGGCAGTCGGCTCTGAGCTGTGGTGTAGTGAGCTCTGTTAACGCGAACCTCCACGCTCGACCCACGTCACGGAACGCGATGCCGAAGTTTTTGGAGCAGCGTTATTCCATCAAATTTGCGGTAAAGCTTGGGAAATCGTCTACCGAAACTGTCGGTATGATTAACCAGGCTTACGGGGAGTCAGCCATGTCCAGAAACATGATCTTTCGGTGGCACAAGATGTTCGTGGAGGGCAGAGAAGAGGTCAACGACGAGTCTTCGAGAGGTTCCCGATGATGCCTTCGCGGGAGCGTTCCAGGAATGGGAACGCCGCTGGAACAAGTGTATCGACTCACAAGGGTCCTATTTTGAGGAATATTAGCTTAAGATATGTAAAAGTGTAATAATTTTTTTTTCCTGAGCTCAGTACACTTATTTTCCGGACGAACCCTGTATACTTTATTTTGGACTCCATATACTGGATTATTCAGGAGGGATAAAAGCTCACTTTTTCGATGAAGGAGGACGAAATTAGCGTAAAAACCTTTGAAGGGAAATTGTTTTAGTTTAGTAGATTTGTTGAATTTGTCGAAGAAAATCCTAGAATAAAATGGCACACGGAGTTAGAAATTTGGTTAACGATGCAACAGGATCAAGTATTGGTATGGTTAGGAATTTTTAGGGAACAAGAGAAGGGTGAAGGGAAACCTGGCGTCGGCATTAGCCTACTCTCAACAAAAGTCGCCCAGGGGTCCACAATTTAACGTCCTATCCGACGGACGGCGTGTCTGCTTAAAGTGCTCTCCACGTAGCACCCCAAATAGGGATCAGGACACCGCTGGAAAATTATTCACCACGGCGAGTTGAACCCGGGTCCTCGGGGTTGGAAGCCAGTACCTTAACCCCCACATCATCCCGATCCCCGTATAAGAATAGGAAGGGGATCGAGATGGTGCGGGGGCTAACGTACTGGCTTCCCACCCTGAGGGCGCGGGTTCAAATCCCGGCGGTGTTGAATATTTTTCAGAGGTATCTCGATCCCTACTTGCGGTGCTTTGTGGAGGGCACTTTGAGTGAGTACGCCGTCCGTCGGATGGGACGTTAAGCCGCGGACCCCTTGGCGCCTTTCGTAATGAGTAGGCTAATGCCGACGCCGGGTTTCTCTCCACCCTTCATCCTTTCCTGTCCTTCCCCTATGGCGCAAATGACCTTAGCTGTCGGTCGCCTCCCCTCAAAACTACTACTACTACCAAGAATAGGAATTGGTTCCTTGGACTTTGAGATTTTCTCCCTATGGGGCTACCTCCTTCGTCTAGAGGTGTAGTAGATTGGCGACTTGGATGGCATTTGCAAAAGGGAGTAGGGAGCCCCCTGGAAATCCATCCCCGTGAAATCCAAGCGTAGCGCCCCGTGACGTAGGACCCCACGCGAGGGGCCGGGCACATGCCTCCTTCCCGCTCCCCACCGCTCCCCCCCCCCCGCCGCCAAGACGCCCCCGCCCCCGTTGCGGGGCTAATTACATCGCTGGTTCCCCTTCCACCCCATTGTGTCTGGATCCACGCGAACCCGGTGTGCTTCAGTTCCGGGCCGTCGGAGTGTGGGAAAGGCGAGAGCGAGGTTTCTCAGGCGATGGGGCTGAGATTGAGAGGAGGCCTTCCGCTCCGGCACCCTCTCCTCCTCCTCTCCGTCGTACGCCCCCGCGTCTCCCCCCCCACTCCGACCCCACGCCCCTCGCGAATCTCGAACCGAAAGCAGTGCGTTTCACTGCTCCCCATACACTTCCGAGGTTTTTAAACTTTGGAAAAAAAATTGGCATTCGTAATGTGGGAATTCATTTCTTTGACACTCGGACCGTTGTTCATTTAATCCTCTCTCCCCGTCTCTCTTCCCCCCCCCAACCATCCCACACACCCTCCCGACCCCACCCACCCCCTTACCTTTCCCTCCCGCAACCCCTCTCCTCTTCCGTGGAGTCTACGCGCACCGGGCGATGTTCGGACGGAGCGAATACGGCCCGCGGGCGATGGCCGCACGCTTGTAATTGTCGCATTATTTTTTAATTGGCGTAATTTCCTCTGGCTGCTTCTCTGGGATGTGGGGAGAGGGAGTCTTCGGTTGGGGTTTCGGAGGGACGCGCGCTCCACTTTATCATCCGGTTGTAATGCGTGTGGATTATTTATTTCGAGAATATTGAAGGAAATATCTCAATATTTCGGAAGGCTGCGGGTGGTGGAGGTACACCCGGCCCCTCTCGTTGTCAACCTTTCGCGTTGCGTATATTTGTTCACGGTGCTCCGAGAATGCCATTAGAAAGCTAAGGAATCTGCCTGCACGATTAAATGGGCAGTTAAAAAAAATAAAATCCGGAAAACTTCTGAAATGATGGCCATGTCAAAATCACCTCCGGTTTTCCCTCTCTCGCCATTTAAACATACAACGCCTCGTGAATCACCCATGGCTCGCTAACGAAATGTTCTCTTTCGAAGGATCTGACAATGCCTATTACCCAACACACAGAGGAATGAAATGCGTTAAAAAATATACATTTTTTTTTCAAAAAAATGTATTTTATAAAATATTATCTGATAGGTATCCCATACGGAGACTACAATTTTAATTGATTTATTATTGGCGCACATAAGCAAGTAAATGGAAGGATGTGGCAGAGGAGGGTTCATAAAGAGGTCGCGGAGGACAATTCGAAAAACCGCGGCGGGGGAGACAAACGTCTATCTTGTCGGCTTGACGTTTCACGCAATATTTTCGGTCCAGTTGTAGTAGCCTGAACGCCTTCCTCTTGCTTTTTCTCGCGCAAGGGACGCATATCCGTCACGATCACGTCGGAACAGGTTGCGGTGCGTGGACGGATGGCAATTTAAAAAAAAGTGCGCCGCGCGGAGCGTTCGATCGGAGTGGTTCGACCGGAGCGGCCGCGCGGTGCTCAATGGTCGCGAGTTGAAAGCGTCGGGTGTTACCGTCGGACTGAAGGCAGAGTGCGGCCCACGTGCATCCTCCTAAGGCGTGGGTCGGCCACCTCCTCCTCCCCCCCCCCCCTCTCCCCGTCCGACAGCCCCGCGATTGGCGGCCCTCCCCTCCCTCCCGGGGCGTGGTTTCCTTTACCTGGATACTTGCTCCACTCCCATTGTCATTCTTACCGTCCGCCGTAGTACTCTCTACTGCCGCTGTTCAGATGTTAAAAGAAGTCCCAGAACCGGAGGGCGCCTCTCGAACTATTATCTCCGCCCTGAGGCGTGTTGTGCAAGTCAATCTCTAGTGTCCGTAAAAATGACGGAAGCTGGAAATTGAACACTCGGTCGGAATCAGCCTCGAGTCTGACGTGACGTAAAGTTTGAAACGTCGCTCGAAAAACAATTTTTTTAGACGGTAGTTGTGTAATAGTGTTAGTTGTTAATCGTCTTATAGTTTCGGAATCGTATCAGAAATGTTCAATAAACTGACGTTTCGACTGTTTATTTCAGGTATCATTTGTCATTCAAATTGGAAACTTGAATATTTGGAGATTTAACACAGTTCTTTGTCTCTTGGTTGACTTGAGTATGGCGTTCAGCTGAGTTTCAGCATACTATTTTTGCTTGTAGAAAGTTTTAACATCTTGTGTTTGTTGTCTTTGGAGTTTTGTAGGATCAAAATATACACGACAGCATCGGCGACATTTTCGATATCCGAAGTGCGAGAGTTACTCTTCTTATAATGTAATATTGTGCGTTATTTTTACAATTTAACATTCAGAAATGCGTTTCGTACAAATAGTGACAAGTTAGTTATTATTTTGTGTACAACTTTCTAGTAATAGTATGACCGGTTACTTTAAAACAATGGCTGTACAACATATAATTTGCGTTTTCTTTATAGAAGTAAATATTTTGAATCGGTTGTCTAAAACATATTTTACTCATCTCGTGCGTAATATTGCCTCCGCCCCCGACGTGTTGTCCAATCAAACACTATTCCATGAAAGTTTTTATATTTCTGGAACATTATTATTCGTCATGAGATCGTCTCCGACCTCATTCGCCCACGGTTTTCCCCTTTCTCCAAATTAAAAAAAATAACCTATTTCATCCATTTATTCGCGAATATCCGATCGGGTCTCCAATGAGTGTCGTCATGGTACGACTTCCCTACAGTGCACAGATCAGTCATTTTAAACGAATATGCGGCGACAGGTCGAATTAAATAATGAACCTTGCTACAAATCAAGATTTAATCATTCGACAGTTGCAAAGCGCTAAAAGGGTCGTTTTAATGGTTAAATCAGCCTTTTTGCGAAATTAAGCTGTGTTCGTTTTGAATTTTTGCGAAGTGAACTTAAACGATTTGAGAGGGATAACTGGAGGAAGCGGGGGAAAATAAACTTGCAAACGGGGGATGACAAGTGGTCGTAGTGTAGCCTCATATGTATGGACGTATATGGAAGCATGACTTGATTTTTGCGAATAAAAGTTGACCTGTTTCGTCTCCATTTGCCGCAGATCGCCGGCAGAATTCAAACTGTATCGCTCACCGCCAACTTCCTCCCTTCGACTCAGCTTGCGCCGGCGCTTCTAAACTACCTTTCGACCGCGGGATCCAAAATTGGGGGGATAGAAACTGCGGGGCTCGGCCCTCGTGAAACCGCCTCGTCCGTGCCCTGTTTATCTCTCGGACGACTCTTTTCGAAACAAAGTTTTACCATCAGCGCACATTGTCAGTACCCCATGCATAAACACTGCATTTAGTCGGCAATAATGTTCACCCTATGGCATACCCCAGTTCCAATTCCGTCCAACAATGTAAGAAGGAGCGTAATTTTTATAGACAGACATTTTTACTGTCTAAGAAAAGCAATTTTTTTATATACTCCACATGGCACCAACAACCTTTCTGTCGGCTTTCGCACGACATTTATTCTTTTCATCCGTCCTGCCATCTTTCGCAAACGTATTGTGGAAGAAGTGAAAGGCTCACGGTATTGCAATAGTGTGTAGTTGTTAGAGTAGGCGACCAAAACCTTCGAGGCTTGGGCGTTACTTCAACATATTTTTTTTAAGGTAATCTACCGGTTAAGGTAGGTTTTTGGATGGACACAACTACCAAACAAACATTTTATTATTCCTAACAAAACAAAAAAATCCATCATCCTATTCTATAATAGGTCCCTCTTCATCTCTGAGTACTTTCTTCCTCCCTTCATCCCGTCCAACATCCCTATCCTGTTCCTTCCCTTTCCTCGTTTGCACAACATTCTCCCCTCTATCACAGTCTTCAACATCCCACTGCCAGTCAACACCCCCTTCATCCACTTTTCCTGCCTCCATAGGATTTCTCCCATCAAACCCCTCTCTTCGCCCACCATACCAAGTACTTCCTCATTTGTTTCCTTCTCTGTCCATTTCACCTTCTCCATTCTTCTCCACACCCACATTTCAAAAGCCTCCAGTCTACGTCTATCCTCCTGCTTCAATGACCACGTTTCCGCACCGTGCATAGCTACGCTCCATATCAAAGTTTTTACGAGTCTTTTCTTAACATCCTTACTCAACGTCCCTCTCATCAACTCCTTCCTCCTTGTGAAAGCCTCTTTGCCTAGCGCAATTCTTCGCCTTACGTCCCTACTACTTTGACCCTGTTGGTCCAAAACACTACCGAGATACGTAAACTGTTCTACCTGCTCTAGTTTTTGCCCTCCTACTTTAATGTTAAGCTTAGCCTTTTTCTTTCTAGAAAATCGCAAATGAAATTTGAAAAATAAAAACTATGCCAGTTCCACTGAATTTTATTTAAAACGACCGGTTTCGTCGCACAGTCGCCATCATCGGCAAACACATTCAATTAAACATGTTTTCATGCGATAAAGAATTGACAATCGGGTGAAATATTTAGGAAGGTGTGAATTCGGTTTAGTTTTACCTCGTGTTGAATTGGGATCGGGCATTTAGTAACCAGGGAAGAAAGATTTAATTTGTCAGTTGAAAGAGAATGAACTTGAAATCCATGTGTGCCGTTAAAATGGCGCTGAGCGAACGGAACGTGTCTCGCAATTTTTACAAATAATGGACCGGAGTATGGACATTGCATGCGAAATTTAAATACCCGTTGAAAAATTCAAATCAGGTGAATTAATTGTCGATTCCTTGGGAATGAATCAACCCGCTAACTTGTCAAGTGATAACATGGAGAGATGCGAATGGAAATATCTAATCGACATACCGAACCAAATCGATATATTCACCATAACATTTAACTTAAATATCCAATCTAAATATCTAACAGAATATCGAGCGATGCACCTAAGTTATGTACTATCTCACGTACAGTTTGCATTACCAGGATTAGAAATCTGAAGGCCCGCTGTTCAAGCCACCTAAATTATTCCTTCATTGCTTACCAAAGATTGTGATTAAATCGTAAATATCTCATTACTGCTGTCACCCCAGCCTTTTACCCCCGGACGCCTCGTAGTGTAACAAGTAAATGGAGTACATTTAGGATATCAGCGCCTTTTAATAATTCGCGTTGGTATCTCTAGTAGTTGAATGAAGGACAGAGAGATAAGCCGCCCGGTTGGTGAAAAACTATTACGAAATATGACCTATTGTTGTTGCCTGTAGTTCAGAGATGACAAAAGCCACAGACGCGATTCTCCCGGTGGATTCGCAGACACAATCGAAGCCCCAACGCAACACATCGACAATTTAGCGGTGGCGAGTGTGGACATGCGGGGATTCGCGTTTCCATCCTCCAGCACACGACCACAGCTCAAAGAGAGGAAAATCATGAAGATTCACGTCTCTCCCGTGTCACCGCCGACGATCTAACGTCCCGAACCGCGCGACATTTCCGCTGCTCGGGAGGTAAGTAGAGCCTCGTTTAAATTCAGCTAACCAAAATTCTGCGGTCGTGATTGACGCCGCAGAGTCCTCGTACACAGATTCTATGGCATTGCCTTTCAAAAACAAATATTTGATGGCAGCTCGATACTCAATTTTTTTATTTTCACAAAAACCCTCACGATGACTCACTCAAAGGATTGTCAAACAACAGTAGAGAGTCCAAAATGGCGGACATTTTGGTGGGCACCTTTCAACACATTTCCAAAATGTTATGGAAGAGTGCTGCCTATCTTCATGCTGAGGTCGGAAACTTGTCTGACAACCGTCGTACTCCGCGAATGCAGAGTGCAATCTGGTGTGGGAGGCCCCACTCGCGGCGCCCTCGTGCAGTCGGATGCACCCGTTGTGGGCAGCAAGAGCGCCTTCCAGCACGGTGCTTCCAGCACGGGCTTTCGAATTCGTAACACCCGGGGAAGGGTGGCGGGTGAGAAGGGTGCGAGTGGCTAGGTCTCTCTTCTCTCCCCGCGAGATCACTCTCGCCGCGTCGCAGCGCTTCGGGAGCAAGTGGTTTGCGATCGCGCGGCGGCCTCCCCCCCCCCCTCCCCCCATCTCCCCGTCCCCTGGATATTCCGCCTCCCGCCCTCCCCCTCGCCCTTCTCCGCACTTTTTTCCTCGCCCGCCATCCGTCGCGACGTTTTTATCGCACTTACCACGAGTGCGTTTCAACACACATGCCACATCCTTCCGAGGCGTCATCTGGAGTAACTGTTTCGCGTGCTTATTATCTTTCTTGTATGGATTTATTTTTCCCGTTCCCTTTAAATATTAATGGCTATTTTCTTTCCCATGAAGTAATGGTCTCAGCGAGCGACAACGGTTGCCTCTCCCCGCGGGCTTTGTCCATTGTTCTCGCTCAGCGCCGGTGAAAACGCTTTCAAATGGAGGGAGGGAGCAAGGCCGATGCCACCACCATCCTTCCCCGCCTCCTCTCGCGCGAATCTTTCTCTTTTTCGCGTCGAAAACACCGCAAACGAAATTCGGTTGAGCGAATTTTCGCTGGACCAAGCCGGGGATTATTGACACATGGGAAAATTTGAAGCATTAAATTACAATTGTGTTTTCTACTGCAAGGTTTTGAATCGGTTTCAAACCATTTGCACTCGCGGTACCAATTACTTCATCCTTCTCCGGGTAGATGAGCGTCCAATTGATGCCTCATTACAACCCGGGAATCAAAGAATTATTTTTAGAAGCAGGTCTCAATGGTTTACGGAAAATGTCGATGAAGTGTGCTTGAAATTTGGAATCATTAAAGGCCACACTTCGGCGTCCACCAGTATTTTGATTCGATCCATATTTTTTCCTTCATAGCCGTCCCGGAAAATTACTGAAGTATTTTCATGGAAATAGATTGGAACCTAACGTATCGTTCAGGAAAGTCCATGGATTTCCAATGAAGTATCGGGAGTGGATTTCCAGTTTTGGAGGTTGGTCGTAGTGATGAACTTACGATTCGAGCCCTTGCATACAGGCCCCTGTATACCGCATGGTATTAATCCCCAGGAGTCGGTTGTTCGGACAATGCGTTATTTACTAGAGTCTCTTGCAGTGCATTATGTTAAAATCTCCTGCGTTGGTATCTATTAACTCTGGCTCTCCAGTTTTAATTGGCGTTTCTAGTGTCAATTGTATTTTTAAGCCGATGAATCATTTGGGATGTACCATCGGTACAGTTGAAAGGCATGATAAGTAACACACACGGCCAACATGAATACTCTGATTTTTAAGGGGTGTGGAAAGGAATTGAAATAATGGTATTTTTACATTACAGCTAAATTGTTCATTAAAACTTTGTTGTGGCAAATATAATATGGTATTAGTTTTAACTATTACCAAAATAACGTTTAGAAAAAAATTTCATGTTGAGTAAAACGTATCTTAAAACTAACCATGTCGACAGGCTTGCTTTTTTTCAGTACGCTCTATGAATTTCATAGTATTTATTTGATGGCATTGCCTTATACAATCGTTTGTTGATAATTTTGCACAATCAAATCTGTCGCAAGTGATGCTAAACAGATTCATTAGTATTGAATGACTTGACAAAAAAACAGCCATATGATCTGATCAGCCACATATCTATTCATGTTTTTTAGTAAGCCGTCATTTAAGAGACTAATGATGTGACTATTGTCCTACGGCATTCCTCATGCTTCGCCTCGACGAACTTACGTTCGTATTCCGCTTGGAGTGAATTGCGTCTACATGAGACTCGTAGAGAGAAGTTGGAGGGATAGAATAATAGCTTGACAGAATGTTGTCAAATATTGCAGTTTCCTTTGCGTCCATCACTCAAGTGCCAGATATTTTTTTAATCTAACCAGGACATTTTACGAATATACGCAAGTAGTTCCCAAACATTTGTTACAGTAGAATGAATAACTCAAATGTTCATCTACCCCCTCTATTTCAATTTTACGTAATTATAATAGAAAAATAAATAAAAGACGCGTATGTAATTTGGGACTAGTAATATTGAATGAAACGTTTGCCAAATTGATTTTGGGGAAATATAAAGAGTTTCTCGGGCGTTAATTGCAGTTTAAAACGATACGTCAGCAGTGTTCCGTCGATCTGAGCTTCATTGAAAATATTAATAAAAATATATTTATTGGTCAAATGATCACGTTCAGTGATATGCGACGCGTCGAAATTTAAGGTACAAGGAGTGATATTTAGATATTAATTACGTTTGTGAATTTTAATTAGCTTTTCTTCGTCGAACTCTGAGGCCAAATCGACCCCATGTGGTCTACTTCGACCACTGCGACAGAATAAACAAAAGTACACTTCCACGTCTCATTTCGTCGGCCTCCGAAGACAGCTGGACGGTATTTTATTTCAGTGCACGAGTGTGGGAAAGCGGACATGCAGAAGGCTAAGAATATGGCATTACGTGCGTGGCATGGAATTGAAGGAGTGTGGAATGAGGAGGGAGATTCATTGAAGAGGGAGTTTTTGCTTAATCAACCTGGATAACTTCGTTATTCAGTTTTGATTTTTATTAAGTAACTGAACAACTTGGTGGCCATAAAATTGTACGTGGATTTTTTTGTATTTGTTTCCAGTTTTATACGAAAATTAGAGCGATGCGATGTGAATGGAAAAGAGGTTTTGTAATGCAATGTTCTCAAACGTTTGGGCATCAAATCGCTTACTCTGAGGATAAAATTAAGGATTAAATGTCATATATTGATAGAAATGAGCTCTTACGGCTAGTAATATTGAATGAATGTAAAACTAAACTGTCTAAACTGTTTACGGCTATTGGAGTTTTACATTCATTCAATTAAATGTCACATTTGATTTGAACGTACGCCATAAGTATGGTGCCTTTAAGTAACTGAGAGTCAATTGTGGGATTCTGGCATGTAATATACCCATTGTAGTGTTGTAAAAAAAGTCCACCAGGTTTTGAAATCCTGTCCCGAACAATTTTCTGGTCGTTAGAGATAGTGCGAAGCAGTGCTTTACTGTTGCATCTATCTCCCATTATTTTAATCTGCCAACTCGAGTGCATGCATAACTTCTTCTACATGGTACCCTGCAAGCCTCCGCCATGGTGTGTGGCAGGGGGTGATTCAACACCAGGCATTCAGAATCAAAAATTAAGTTTGTCTTTATTATTTGTGGCAATTTATGTGTGGAACAATTCAAATAATTTAAATATCAATTACTACAGGTACATGCACCACGGTATCTATGTGAGATATACTACCTCTCCAAGTACAAGAGAAGAGCTGTTGCTAACATACTCAACAACTAAGGTTATATGAACTATTGGCAGCATATTAGACGACTTGGAATGGCAAATCAAAAATTCTCCCCCCCCCCTAACGCGATTGGGCGACATTATTCTGATCCATCATCGTTCGTGGGAAAAGTGACGTCTTGACTCTATCTGTCCTGCAATTCATCTTTTTCATTTCATTTATATTATCTCTCCTACCTACTACGATGGGACTAATAATACATTCTCAGACATCATGGCTAAAGATTTAATCAATATGACTCTTAACCTTCGCTCCGTGACTGATTCCCAACCTAGCTCATCTAATGCTCGTAACTTTGATACGCTGCTTATTTTATCACAACAATGTTTGGAAAACCCTAGCACGTCTACGCTGCACGCGTTTTAATTTCGGCGGCGTTCACGGTGACTTATTTTTTGCTATTTCGAATGCCACTGTGAGAAATATACTTAATATGCCGCCGGAGGTAACCCGTTACCTCCATTAATTGATACGATTTGAATAAACGCCTGAAAGAAATGCTCCCATTTAAGTGAGTCGAAATTTGAAGACATGCTTACCGTAGTGAGTCGTCACTTGAAGGGCAAGAGAATAATTTGCTGAAATTTGAAAATCATAAATGATATGTGGCGTGGTAGGGTCCCACTGCGACGTTAAGTCATTCCCGCACATCATTTATACTTCCTGACGTCATCAAAGAATCGAGCAAAAATCCCAGGATATGACGCCTTGCAGAGCGCTTGCAAATGGTAAAAAATTCCCTGTATTCTTTGCAGCTGACTCTCTAATCATTCAGGAAGAGGAGGGAAACAGTGGCATGTATACGCATCAGCTCGAGTCCAACATTGCTCACGCGAATGTCCAGGCATTGTTCACTTGCGTGTGATCGAAATCTGGCCTCATTTCATCGGACTTGATCGACCCGTCCTCAGATGTACGACCTTCCTCAAAAACATCTTACTTTTTTAGCCGTCGCTAGTCATTTTATTAAAGAAACGAACAAATCGGATTTTTAAATTTCTCTCCCGCATACCAGTTCAATCTTTTGGTGAAAGCGATTTACTCCTATATCTTTCGGTAGCTTTCTTTAAGCCCATGGACGTCAAGTTGGCCATTCCCTACTAAACATTATTCTCGGACTTCATAAATTAATTAGTCATGTCGATTGCCGCGCCGCTCACCTCTCACACGAGGGATTTATGCACTGGGGGAAATCAACCATGTTTTCCTCCGGGATACCGTTGGAAATAAACACGGAATATGCTTGTCAAATATCCGTCTGCGGAATCGCACGGTTTTCTGAAATTGCTTACGGAATACCGAAACAGTCCATCATGACCGATTTCCTGAGTGTCGATATCTGATTGAGGTCGGGCTGGTGTGATTTATAGTGTACTCGCGTCCCAACTGAGGGCCGTGTTCGAGTCCCGGAGGTGGCAGGATTTTTCAGTGGCATCCCGATTCTCGCTTAGGGTGCCACGTGGAGTAAGCCGTCCTCTCGATGCGATGGGATATTAAACTGTAGATCCCTTGGCGTCTTTCGTTCTGAGCGAGATAATGCCGACATCGGGTTTCTCTGCACCCTTCCCCCATTACCTGAACATCCTACCTCTAACATATAGTGGGAGATGCTGCAATCTCCCTCTAAACAAAATGTTGGCCCCGTAATCGAGAAAGGCTCCAAAATATTCCTCAGAATATTTCAAGTCTTATTCGTGAGATCGTTGTCCCCTTCAATTACTGCAATGCTTCGCATTCTGTCTCGTGTGCAGGACGATGGGGATCAGGGAGCGGTGATCGCCGACTCCGCTGGCGGGGCGCACTGCGAGGAGGAGGCCGGCGGCGGGACGATCGACGAGGGGGAGGAAGGACGGAGGTTGGAGCAGCTGGAGGTGGGTGGCGGCCGCGGGCCGCCGGGCAGCGGGCCGTACCCGGACAACCATCCCGTGGACCTGTCGAGCCCCCGGCCGCCGGATGCTGTGGCAGGAGACGGCGGGGCATACCAGCGGCCCCGAGGACTGCCGGAGAACAATTATAAGGCAAACGGCCTACTAGCGGATGCCGGTGAGTCAACCCTTGCTTCTCTCTCAGCACTAGAACGGTGATGGTTACTAGGAATTTGTGTATTTAGGGAAAAGCGGACGGGACAATCACTTTTGAGTGACATTGGTGGACCGATGATTCTGGTCCATGAAATGCTATGGTTAGACATTTAGGGATGTTTTATTCCTGGTAGTTCTCATTCTACGTGAAGTGAAGCGGAGGAAATATTCTTCTGTCCCAAGCTAGTGCTAATTAAAGTGCTAAATATGCTAATTAATGCGCTAAATAAAGTGCTAATGCAAGTGCAAATTATGAAAAGCATAACCACTCTCTTCAACTCGAAGGTTGATTAGATAAACGTACGTTCCTGATAAGAAGCCGTCATAATTATAATTTGTTGGATCTATCCTCGGGACAGGCATCAGTTGAACGATTCCGTCCACGTCATCTTTACTTTGAATCATTACTATTCCTCCTTTCATGCGATCCGTCCTGAAATGATATAGTATTCTTCCTCTCCCTGCCTTACCTCGGTTAAATATTCTCATTAGTCAAGCCCTTAGTTAAAATGTGCCCAATCCGGATAGTTTTTCAGCCCTACAGCGCGTGGAAATGCTAGGTGGGGTATGCAGCTCCTGTACCCCTAGTTTCCCATAGAGTTGTGTCGCCTGGGAAATCGCATATGGTTCTGCATAACTGGACCCACTAGGTGGTCACACCGCCATCAGAAATGATGTTACTAGTATTGCTTTGGGAAAACTGACGACGACACGTGTATTTTTTATTAGTAAAAGCCACGATGAAATCTTGACCCTGCTCACCGAGAGTTCTAATGCCGCTTCCGTGGCCCTCGACACAGCATCTTTAATTACCACAGACCCAGAACCAAGTTCGGTTTCAGGGTCCTCCCCTCCCTTTGAAAGTAGGGAATCATTAATTTATCAATATCTTCTGACATGCTATTGGGGATAAGTAATGGAATGTTTTCCCTTTTAAAAATGTTAGAAGTTGACCCATAGAATCAAGGAGTGTTTGAATTGTAAATTTAAGCGTGTTGTGGCTTCTCAGCTTTCAAGTCCGCACCGAACAGAAATGCACGTCATTTCGGCACCGAGGGAATCACTCGTCCAAACGCCGCCCAAGAGATTCAGCCACTGTTATCTGAGAAGGGGGTATCGCAAACTTTTGATTATTTATAATTATAATCGAGATAGAAACTTAATTTTAATTTATTAATCTTAAGACTTCTCCACATTGTCCCAGAGTTATGCATTTCTTAATACATTCCAGAGTTATGCATTTCTCCCAGCCTTTCTTGACCTTTCGAAGGCCGTCATTGTAGAACTCAGCAGATTACGTCAAAAATCATTGTTCCACCCCTTAAATGGTGTCATTGGTGATGCCAAATCACCCACATCGCAATGCTGTTTTTCAATTCTTTGATAAAGAATCACTTGGGGTGAGGTCGGGTAATTAGGGTGGCTGTAGTAAATTCCAAAGCCAGATCGCTTTGATAACCGGTCCCGATTGCAGGTCGCACCGTGTTTGCTTCTGAAAAGGAGTCAGTAGTCGTGGAACCCAGCGCGCGGACACCTTTGACATGTGCAGTTCTTCGTGAATAGTTTTCCACATCACCGCCTTAACTGAGATGTCTCATTCATTGTCATTTGGATGGTTTAGTTCGGCCTAATAGGATCAAGTCCTATTAGCACTTTCTTCACTGTGGCAATGTCGTCCTTGAGTGATGCATACCCTTCCACTTCTTTGATGGTTTGTGTGGGACATGCTGCCACTTTGAAAATTCATGTTCCACGTCACAACTGTGTCCTGTGACGGGCCATCATTACCACGAACAGCCATGATTTAATCGTGGATTTGCCGGGAATTTCATCCTTTCAAATGGAGGAACTTAATGATAATGCGATCCTGTATCTTCTCCATACTGCGATTCACTTCAAGCTACGGCTTCCTATAACAAAGCGAATCAACATTTACGGCTTTAATTTTAAAAAATATGTACATAAGATCCAGTGGATATGCAGAATAAATTTGATCCAGATATTCGTTTATTTCTTTGTAATAATTACTCAAAACGACACCACCACGTATTTGAATTTTCCGGTGTGAGGCTACTGAAGATGTCCCATGACTTCAATCGTGTCGTTTTTCCCTTCAGTATAATGTATTGAACGCAATTTGATCTCTTTAGCCTTCTACTCGACCAAGGACCCGCACGCCTTCGTTCTCCGGTCAGGGAAGTTCTCAGTGGATACATTCCCCATCCCTTGAATATGTCGATGACCGGCGCCAAAAGGTATCTCTAGTTGATCGCGGTTTGGACAAAATGTTGAATAATAGCGGAGAAATGAATAATCAAGCCCCGGTGTTCAAATAATTCTCGAAGGTGAGAGTGGATCTGTCTCCGAGGTGTGATAAATGCACGCCTGCTGGGTTGGTAGGACAGTCCCTCACCCTGTGCCACTATTTGGTCCCCACCAAGTTCTGGTCACCAAATAATCGAATCGCTAGGATGCTGAATGAAGTGTTTCATGAGGGGGGAGAAGGGGAAAAAATGGGTTGGCAACCCCACTGTTCCCCTCCTTCTCCCCCTCTCTCACCCACCCCTCCTCTCCCTCATGAATGGTATATAAATTGACTGCGACTTGATTAATTTGTACCTGATGATGACGCTTAAGCGTTGAAACTAGTTGTACGTAAATAAAGAACAGTGGAAATATACATTGTGTTCTTCATTTAATGAACATGAACTCCCGCAAAGTTGAGCCGGGAACAGTTGAATACATGTTTATGTTATTTAAGAAAATTTACGATTGGGGAGACCATATATGACTATGAATTATTTATATTTTTTGTGCACTCAATGCATTTATATATTAGGTATAACAATATCTATCGATGATGTTAGATCAGGGTATTCTACGTACATATAAATTACGCTGAGGTTAAATGTTAAACCAGGCGTAACGTTTTTGCGGAATTCCTGTAGAGATTACCTTAGGAACTGAACATGGAGGTACTCCTGCCGTAGTTTTGTTACGTTGGTAACTTGGATTATAGAATTTTTGCTGTTTCAGTGGGAATCGGAAAGAAAGTGTCCCTTAGCGGAAGTCGAGAGATCCAGCATTTACCGTTATTTTGAGATTACTTCCGGGCACCATAATATGGCGCAGTCATAAAACTTTGCGGCTAGCAATTAGCTTTCTAATAATTATAGGCAGTCCAGCTCGTGTGACGATTGGCGGTGGGCAGGTCGGCGCTCTTGGGGTGCGATCTCCCAGCGAAGGGGAGAGGGGAAGGGAAGGCGGGAGCCGGAAAGTGATGGGGAAAGGAAAGCGCGCCAAGTGGGAATCCGACAGAATTCGGCGCGTTGACTGCCTCTCCAAGTCTCCTTCGTTCAATGGAGGGGAATGGGGGTGTCTCTGCATCGGGTCCCCCCTCTCCCGACTTCCTCTCCGCCATTTCGAATGATTCTTCGATTTGTTCTCCTCTCCCTCCAGCCCCATGATAACTATTTTTATCAACGCCCACAGTCTCTAATATACGGTCGTTCTCTCACAAGAAAATACCCTTTTTCTGAGCCTTTTTTAACGCTGTGTTTCACGTAAAACTTCGTTAAACTTTCGTTTCCCTCTCTAATGAGAAAATTATTCATTTCAATTGGAGGGGAAGTAGTCCTATTTCTTTCTCTATCTCCTTTATCCTAAAACATTTACACTGCTAATAAAATTCTCTTGATTCCGCATTTTCTCTCCTTTGGTCCTCTCCCTTTCTCTCCAATGCCCATTACTTTGCAGTTTTGAATACGGAAAAGAGTTTGTGAGAGTTTTGTCTCATGTTCAAATTTGTTTCCTTTGATTTTTGCTTTCAAGTCCTTATGATTCATCTATCTGGTATATCCGTCACTGGTCCTAAACTGCGGTCAACGACTGGGTCGTTTTCGTGAACTAAAGTTTAGTCAGTTGCAGAAGTTAGTGAACGAAATAACTCATGTTAACCCTAGTTCCTACCCCTATCCTATGGCTCATGAACCATTTCCTATGCGCGTGCGCCACAGAACGCGGGCGAACACGTGAATTTCTTTGGTCTTGTCGTTTCCGTCGTTTCTCCATCCAGTGTCTTTGAATATGCTCAATGAAAAATTCTGCGCTGGCTGTCCGAGAAAAAAAGTTCCCGGGTTCCCTTACAGTAAATTAATAGACCAGGGAAAAGGGGTTTTTGGGGGGCCCAATAAGGGTGTGCCACAGTTCTCTTCTTAAATTAATGTTCCACCAGCGAGACCAATGCTCACTTCGGCACCAAGAAAAATTTGATTGATAAATCGCATCCAATTGGAATTCCCTCATAAATAATTGAGGGTGGTTTCGTCCGTTGAGCGTATTTGACCCATAGTTTGAAGGCCAACTTCGCCCGTGAATTAATTTACACCGCAGGATGGATTTCAGCCGCTTTCCATCGAGCGGAACACATTAGGGACGATCTAATTAATTTGACCAATTTTCCATCGGATATACATCTGTGGATTCTCACAGTCCCTTGCTCAGTGTTGCCCCTACACTCACATTATTCCTTGAACACTTCTCAAACCACGACCCTCACGTAATGTGTTGACTGGAGGGGGGGGAGAGATAGGAGCGTCGGGTGAACAAATCCATCAACATTTCCTCTTCAACTTCATTTTCCCAGGTGCACGATACTGCCCTCACTGTAGATTTTGTGAGCTTATAACAGTATTGTCCACCACGAGATTTTTGTAGTGTCCTTGAACCTGGGCCCTCTCTTTTGGATCTAGTAATGCAAATTGTTAATCAGAAATTAATCTGTGAGTCGGAATAAGCGAAAATCAAACAGTAAATGATTAAAATAAGAAAAAACGAATCGGCATTAAATTAAATGTGTTAAAGAGGCCATTTACGAGTACTGTGCCAATACATCAGGCGTATGTTTAAGTATTAAGTCGTGGTATATTCGGCCACGCTAATTTTCATGCTTTAGCTTAATAACACGCTGGTAGTAATTAATGATAACAGAGGAAGGTTTTGTGGTTGACAAACTTCGTCTGGCGCTTAATCAGTGTATTGCATGCATTATTAATTAGCAATACCAGTCTCACAGTCCAGTGTCGAGTTTTCCCTTGGTCTTTCTCGTATTTTGGACTCAAAAGGTTCAATCCGTGGAACTTTCCTTTGAAGTTTTCCTTTTCTTGGATCTTTTTGGAATTGGATTAAATCCATGGAACCGAAAAGACTGGGAAACCTAAAATGTATTTTTACCTTTGCGATTACGAATTTTGTGCAGATTATAGATTCCTAATGTCAATTTGTCTCGTATCTGGTGACTAGTTTCGCCTTCCAAATTAATCTTGGTTAGCATTAGCACTTTGCAGTCAAATTGGCATTTCCAGTAAATAAAGTCTTACAAAAGATATTTCTTTGTCGAGAAGATCCCATTCCAGGTGTTCCTATAATCTAGTCAGGCTTTTCGTTGCCCTCTTGCAATTTTTAAATAATTTAGCACAGTTTCTTTGAAATTTTTGATGTAATTCAAGAATTTAACTCATAGTTTTGTCCCAAACACTTAAAGTATATTTCACTCAGTGTTGTAGTACTGAACTATGCAGAAGGCTTAAGGCTACAATGAAAGACAAAGGAATGTACTAGACGCAGACTAAAAGCTATGGCCTCGAGTAGGATGCCATATCGTTTAGAGCTAATAGTTATGAGTGGATTAACGGTTATGCTTTCGAATATGCCACATCATAATGATCAAAGTATACGGAGGAAGATTTGACACCAATATTGTCCACTTCATTTTAACCTTTCGATCGAAAATTTATAAAAGGAGAGCATAAGTCTGTCTTTAAGGAGAAGCATTTGTCTTATGCCACTCGACTTACTCTTCGCCAAACCTTCGATTTCACTTCCTTCAAAATCCTTATTCCCGAATCCCTAAGGGTCTATAGGGTGACAACCCTATAGGCCCTTTAGGAAAAAAGGAAACTTAATAGAGAAAGGAAGAAAAAGTAGCAAGAAATGAGATATGAAAAAATAGTAACTTAGTGATTCCACAGAAAATTTATTACGATAAAACCCGGGTTTCGACATTCAACGTCTTCTTCAGGTGGCGAAGACGTTGAACGTCGAAACCCGGGTCATATCTTAATAAATTTTCTGTGGAATCACTAAGAAACTATTTTTCATTTCCATTATGAATCGATTTCGTAAAGTTATGCCGGAAACCATCAACTACAAGTTACTTCATATAAAGCTAAGAAATAGGCTGAGAAAATTCTCTTTTGTATATTGTTAGCACGTTACACTCAATTCATTTAATTTAGTTTATTAAATGATTAAAATACAAATATCGGAAGGCTTACATCAGTAATCAACAGTGCAAAAAATTACTTGTAGAATAGTGTTCACTTGGTACTTATCTTCAAATTTTTTGCTTGTATTGTTTTTCAGTTGTACACTTTTACCCTTTTTGCAATTTTTTTCAATTATTTTTAGTTTTTCATTATACTTTCAGTTATTTATTTATTTTTATTGATTTACTGCTTACATCTTCTCTCATTTCCCTCGCCCATCCTATTGCCAATTTATAAGAGTACGGCTGGGGTTGACTCTTCCCGTTATATTGTTTTTCAGTTGTCACTTCGATTTTTTTTTAAGTTTTCCACCTGGTCGTGACTCGCATTTCGGGAACCGCTGGTCAATCGTATCTCTTTGTGAAAAATTACACCAAAATTTTAACATTCTTGGGGCTTACAGCGTTATGGAGTAGTAGTTTTCTCCGTCCCGGAAGACAACCTCTGTGGTAAACAATTTCACACACGCCCCTTGGTACCACAGGACAAGTTGATTTGTCGGATTTGAATCGCATGTCAACACCTGAAGCGTTTTCGCGGGAGCTGTCCTTCCATCCCTCTGCACCGCAACGATGCCCCTCCCAATGCTCTCTCGCGATGTCCCCACCTTTACTGGCTGGGTCTCCGGGGCGAGTTAGACGACAAAAGGGCCCACTGTCGTGAAAATTCGCCGCGGTCAAAACCACCGTGCAGAATGAGCCCATATAATTTACATTCCGGCCATTGTCGGTGGGCGATCCTTTCTTTAATCATTCACTCGAGAGCATTGATGCCGAGCCGTTCGAGTCCACGTTCATTCCGTCACGCCAAAGACGACGGTTTGAGCGGGGCCCGGGTCGGAATGAAAATCTCGCATTTCAATCCCATCTGGGCCGATTACCGCCCATAAACAGCCATTTCCGAGGGTCGTGGGAGGGGTTGGCCGTCTCGGGGAAAATCAGCTCTCCCTCCGATGCGAGGCTCGTGGAGGGGATCGGGTGGGAGGGGGGTTACCGGTTCGGCACCCCTTCCGAACTGTGAAGAGTCCCGGGGAAAAACACCAGCGGTCACATTAAAAAAAACGTTGTTGGCAAATGAGGGGACGTCATTTAAATGATATGACGTAGCCATTATCTGTCGAGTAGCGATTCCGTGGGTAATTCTGGGTGGGAAACCAAGGTTGGCGTGGAATTTACGAGCTCCGTTCTGCATTAGTGCTCATTGAAATGCGTGCGGGCGAAGGGCTTCACGCCTGGGTGCGGCCCGCCCGTCTTGCCTTGAATACGACGCCTTCTCCCGCATCCCCCCCCTCGGCCACCGTCCGCCGCCCCTCCCCTCGCCGTAGTGCCTCTTCACGTAAGAATAGTGCACTTGAGTGAGTCATTCCCAGTAATTAGAAAAATTAACAAATGTAAATAGCCATATTTTTACGTTTCTTAATCGGTCCGCTAGTTCCCGAGTATATAATCAGTGGTATAAGGGTATAATCCTCGTAACCGTTAGGGGCGGGCCGATATTTAATACGCACCAGGAATCTTTCTTCGCGAGACCGCGTTGCCGACCTTGCCTCTTCGTGGCCGAGGAACCTTTGATCGTGGTCTGTCCCATCTGAAATCTGGAAACGTTCGTCTCCATAAAATTCGATAATGCGTAGGTATTTCATTTGTAACATAAACTCAAATGAAAATAAAAATGAATTTAGTTAAAGCGATTTGTGTGTCGTGACGAAATGGTATTTTTGTTTCCTAGCCGAACATTTATCAATTTTAGGACGGCTGTGTCATGATAGGATATTAATTTTAGTCTTATCAAAGATACTCACAAGACCTAGCCTCTGCTAAGTTTTTATGTCCCTCATCAACTTCTGAAGTAGTTCCATTTTCATGAATCACTGCGACCAGTGCGTAATTCGTCTACGACCTTAACAGTTGTTACCGAGGTGTCATCCAAAACGTCGCCTTTCTCGAAGCATCATATTTTTTTGTTCTTGGGCTTTATTCCATTTTACATGTAACGCGGCAAAAACCTAATGACTACGATAAATCTGAACATTTCATCAGTTAGAGTAGTGTAGTTCTCCTAAGTAAGGACCCTACACCCGAATAACAAAACCAGTGCCGCAATCTAATTGTTCATGTGAGGCCATAGTAATCTCGGGAAGACGCCATGATAGTGGAAATGAATCCTTAGTCCCGCGGTTTTTTCGGCCTTACAAAAATCCGCAAAAAGTGGAATTCCCATCAGACACATTGTTTGGTGTCTCTGCTCTAAATCACTCACTTATGGCCTCTCAAAAGTGAATCCTCTCTTCAGGAAATTTTCCTAGTTCACCCCAAAATCTGGGAAATAGAACTCATATGATCATGTAAAAGCACTGTCTAACTTTGTGTTACCCTCAAGGAACCGAATGGTGTTTAACATGTGCTCCTATAACGAATCCTCTCACTCTCGTGAAAACAGGAACCCCTGCTGCACCCGTCATCAGTGAATTGTCCTCCATGCAAGTCTGTATGCAGCAAAACAGTTATTCGTTCAATGAAAAATAATAGCATTAATGCGAAGAAATCGTAATCACATTACATCTGTCCCCCCTGGCAGATATGAGCGAATTCGATTTGTTCTCCTTAAAACATCCCCTGACCCGATTCATGTATACATTACTGGTATCGGAATATGGACGATATTTCCTGTGTTTGGACCGGGACAGTGGGACGATTGGTCAAGTGTCTGCCTTTATTAAATTATTTTGACAAAAAAATCCACTGCGCAAGTGAGTTGGAGAGTCAAGGGACCTTTCAATTTCCTCGAGTTGTCAATTAAAATCATCAACACCTCGACCTCTCAAACTTTAGGAAACAGTGTTAGCCAGGTCAAGTGAAAACGCTCATTAAAGACATCACATCTCACAAAAAACCAGGAGCATTTCACACCATGATACACAGACGACGGTGGAGCCCACTCCCGATGCAAACAAACCCTTCGGACAATAAAACAGTAACGGAGACACCTGGAAATTTATGTGTAGATGCACTTAGCTTTAGTAAGTAGCCATGAAGGAAATATACAACACAAACCCCCAAGGAATGATGAACCAAAGTGGCGAAGATTCCATTTCCTCAATAAAATATCCCATTCTCCCGAAGGAAAAAGTCAAAGCCGCCTTCCACCAAAGACGCTCGCTCATGGATTCAACAAAGACGGAATGGACATCATGGAACAAAGCGGAGTTTATGACCAATACTAAAATCAATGCAGTGGATATACGTAAATATATTATATACATTGGGCAGGCTGGCTGTGAATTAAACATCGGAACTAACGAACGCTTAGTCTGCTTCTCAAACTACAAATGCATCTCTCGCTCGCAAAACATCTATTGACACACAAGCATTACAGTGAATTCTAACCGAGGATCCTAGACATAACGAAAAAAGGTTATATGCGCTCGAAGAATTCCTGTGCATATTGCAAGGAATCCTCTCTGGGTAATGAGCTATTGTACCTTTTCCGCGCTCCCCTCCTGTTTCACATTGCCCCGCCCATCCCCCTCGACCAAACAGCGCTCTCAAGCCTCTGAGGGCCGTCCCCCCCCCCACCATCATCCTAATGCATTATTTCTTTCACACCCTCGCACTCCTGAACCCCCGCTTTCTTTCTGGAAGTGTATATAGGAGTATACCCTGATTTTCAATGTACGATATATTCACATAATGATGCCACACCAGTAAATGTATGTATGTATTTCCCGGGTCAGAGGATGTTCTAAGCAGAACGATCCGAATTTGCCCATATGAATGTCTGCCAGTAGAGACAGAGGGGATACCATTGCGATTTCGTCGGATTAATGGTTGTATTTGCCATTGAACAAATAACTTTTTTGTTGCACACGGACTTGCATAGTGAATTTCACACACGCAGTACAGGTGTTAGCATTAGATGAGTTCTAACCTCACCTATCAGACCAATCTTCGGGTCGATTGCTACGTTTTTTTTATTCTCCGAAAACCGCATCGGTGACAGAGTGTATCTTCGAATGAGAGGACTGGTGTGTGGTGAAGTGACAATCAGTGACTGACTGGTGACACAGCTGGAAAACAGGGAAGTGTCTTAGTTTTTGAAATTGTCTGTAAAATTTGGAGATTTCTTGGAGAGTAAACAAAAATGGCCTATTAATTTTCCAAACTTTCGGTGACCTGTTTTTGCTATGACTGTCGTGGAGTGCGCTTCCCTCCCTGTCTTTCTTTTTCTTTGTATTTGCCGCCCGCAATGCTCAAAGCCTTAGCGCGTATCATAAATTCACTTGTTTAAAGTTCGCTCATCGTTTCAATATTTCTCATAATATAGCACAGCATATTTCGATTTGTGGAATGCATAGCATTTATTTAAATGAAGAAAATGGAGAACCTGTATTAAGGGAACGTTTATGTGTTGATTTCATGACCTTATCAACAGAGTAAATATTTTTTTTAAAATTACCTGGAAAATGTCCGAGATTTTGTCGAAAGATTTGTGTGCCCCTCTTCCCCAAGACCTTCCGATGGAGCAAAGGAATCTTGATTTGTATTCCCCGCTTCATTAGAGACCCCCAATTCACCCTCGGACACTTCACTCTTAAATGCCCCAGACGGGGGGGGGGGGAGAGGAGCAGTTCCAAGAAGGGAGCGAGGCGATTGCCGAGGCTTGACGGTCGCTTCACGCCTCTCCGTGACAATCCATTCGACGCCCCATTCCATTCTCCTCTTCGCCCATCAAGCGAGCGAGACACCCTCCGTCCCCGTGACGGGAGACCCGCGCCTCCCCCCCTCCCCATCCCGTCCGCAACACGAGTTCATCAAAAGCGCATCCAAGTCGATCCCCCGTGACCCCCCACCCCTCCAACTACATTGAACCCGGCATGTCCGTCGTCCCTCGCGGGTCCTTTGTGTGACATCCACCGGCTGGCTCTCGGGCACGGGGCCAAAGGAGAGTCCCCCTCACCCATCCGGATAATCCCCCTTTTTATCCCCTCCTCGACGAAACGCCCACCAAACTAGTGCCATGTGGGGGGGAGAACACTCTATACGAAGCTTTGCCCCCCTATCGTAGTCGACGTACAATAGACCCCTAGTGTTCACACTTCCTCCCCTGAAATGCTGCCCCCGATGAAAGTGCAAAGTTTCTGTCCACAACACATCCTCCTACTGGGGCTGAATGATTCCGATTCGATTCACTAGGAAGAGGGATTATTACCCTAACACGAACCATATCTTTTCACGGTGTGTTAGTCTTAAGAGTGAGATGCACTCATCTTATCGACTGGAGAGTCCTAGATTGAAATCCGAGATATGTTTTCGGGAACCTCTCCACCATCGAAACCCGTGTTATATTCTGGGTGGAGGAAAATTCCGGGAAACTTGAGGCACCAACACAGGAAGAGGAACTATCCAGCGGCCGGAATGAGATGGATTGAATCCTTTCAGTTCCAGGTTAGCTCTCAGCTTGACATTCAAAACGCCCTTTTATCCTTGAGATTTTGAAATTTGTTGTCTCCGGTGTAACTTTATGGAATTTGCAAATCATATTGAAATGAAATAATTGACTTTCTAATTATTCCACACACTTTATTCAAAAACACGACCCAGGTTTCGACGTTGACCTGATGATGACGTTCAGCGTCGAAACCTTGCTCGTGTTTTTAAATTAAGTGTGTGGAATCACGAAGTCAATATATTCATGTCATTTCAATATTTTAAGATTTTGATTTAGCTGATCCCGATTCATGAAGTGACAACTGCGGTCCGATATTAGTTTTTGCCATTTCGGCATATTTCGCTCACTCTTTACCCGCACTCGTTCGCCAAATCTTTCGATTTTATAGGATGTCATGTTCACAAAAAGAGATTTCTACAATGTCATGTGCCAATTTTGATTTTAGTCGATAAAAGGAATGGGGCCGTTTATTTAACTACTATTTTTCGAGCGAATGAATTGGTGTAGAATACGTGATTTTGATCGAATATTTTCTTGAATTTATCCTTTCACCCTGCAGACTTCCTCATTATGCGAATATTGGTGTTCATCATACCTTGAGTGCACCTTGTAATTACGCAGTGGGCAACACTGATTACGCCTATTGTCAGGAGACCCGAAGGAGCGATCACGTCCATTGGTTTACGGGTTCTTCACTTGTGTCTGAAAAGGTTTGCTTTAAGTATGCCATTTTTAGGGGAGGCGACCGACAGCTGAGATCATTTGCGCAATTATGGGTGTATGGGAAAGGAGGAAGGGTGGAGACAAACCCGGCGTCGGCATTAACCTACTTTTGTCGAAAGGGACCAAGGGGTCCGCAGTTTAACGTCCCATCCGACGGACGGTGTGCTCACCCAAAGTGTTCTCCACAAAGCACATAAAGTTGGGATCGTAATACCGCTGAAAAATATCTGCCGCCTCCAGGATTCAAACCCGGACCCTCTCGGTGTGAATCCAGTACGGTAGCCACCGCACCATCCCGATCCCCGATTTGCATGAATTAAGCCCCATTTCTCACTAGACTACTGTTAAAGTTTCCGCTATATCCATCCTGGGGTTTCATTTTCTTTTGGAAGCAACAAGATTTTGTTTCTTTAGAAAATTGGAAAAAATTAGTTCCGTGTGGTGATTGAACTCTCCAATTTAAAATGCTTTAAGAGATCAAAGCCGAGTTGGACGAAATTCATGGTTCTGATTGGACGGATCTATCTGCTCCTGCTTTTGCAACTGTTTAAAATTGGATAAGTGTGTTTAAACGTGGCCGTGCATCCACAAATGATGAACATCGTGAGGGGCGTCCAGTGGAAGTGACTTCCTCCAAAATGCTTGACAAAGTCCTCGATATGGTTTTGAGTGTTCAACGAAACATGATTGCAGAAGTTATTTGGGATGCATGCGGAATCATCTGCATCGGTTACTTGGGAAAAGGAAAAACGGGAAATGGATAGTATGATGCGTCGTTATTGAACCGTTTGAGCGAATAAATCAAGAAAGCCAGCTCGCAAAATACTCCCTCGTATTTTTGATTGGGAAATTCTTGTGCCGTGTTAATATTTGAAGAAAGCCTACGTGAAAAGAATTTATGTCATACTCACCAACTCCGCAAGGAGTAATGTAAACTGATTCCATTTTAATTTGAAATATTTGAACTTTTCATTTGTCCATCGATCGTGGTATAATATAGCTATATTTGGTATACTTGTTATGATAGCGTTAATGTTGGCGTCTCGGCTCTGGAGGCCTCAATTTTTCATAGAAGTGATCGTGAATTAATTCCTTTTGTATGAAATCAGGTAATTTAAGATTCATGTTTGTATTTGAAGACGCAAGCAGTAGCTCTTCTCCTGCAGATGTTTCGTGTGAAAATCGTGCTGTTGCCTTTCTACGAGTAAGGTAAATATTTCAGACATCGACATCAAGTCCTCTTTGTAATCGTCCATTGAAGAATCATTCTATAAAAATTACGTGTTGGGGATGGCTGTGCGGTTTTGTCTATAAATGTGATAGTTTTAAGGCTAATTCTAAAAGCTGTCGTTGTTGACGGTGCAGTTGCGATGAGTAGTAAAAGCGATGTCAGAAATATCAGTCACTTAGATATTCAGCCGTTACCCTAACCCTAGCTCGAGTGTACAAAACCGCACTGAATCGTAAGCATGTTCTTCGATTGCGGCATTGGCACATTGTGCTAAACCGGGCAGCTCGGTGGGTATCTTCGGGAAATATTCTCACTTTCCGAGTGTTCAAGGAATTTCTAAGACCGCATACAGAGTGGGTATTGTGATATTATCACGAGGTTGATTTTCTGCCGTTGACTTTGTGCTGCGACATGACCTCAGTAGACTGTTTACCGTAAATTATCGAAGGTTTCGACGTTTCGTCTCGTTCCTGTATTGTTTTCCAGAGTATGCCTGTGAAAGTGAATGCCTGGACACACATCCTGCTTAAACCACATTGTAGAGGTAAGATCCCCCAAGCCTCGAGTAAACCCTGGCGTTGACGAATTGCAGATATGTTTAGTCCAGTGCTTTGGTTTAGTGCATGTGTTTCCACGTCCCCTGGTGCTCAACCATTGTTGTGATAACATTCCGAAAAGGCTTACGCTCATGCAAACTTTCAATTCTTATGTTTTTAACCCTGGTTTCAATTGAAAAACCGCCGCAGATTGAAATAAAATGCACGGCAGACATGAATTTCTAAAATTTATGAGATAGGTGCACACTGTACGGTACGGTTAAAAATGGCCTTCGGCCTTCCTCTAGCCTTTGTTTTCTTTTTACAGTCTTCCTCTGTTCATTTTCCCTCACACCAGTCCCCAGGTGAAAGATATTCTCCTTAAAATGTCTCCACGAAAGTGGCGTTGTCTGCGTAATCCATCTTCATTTCGTCAGTGTTTCATTCATACTCCTCTCTTCTTTAACATCTCGTAGAACTTCGTCAAATATCCGATTCGTCCGAAGGGTAGTGTGCTCTGCTGGGGACATGCCTTTGATTGATGCTACAATTTAGTCTTTATAATTTTGAATCCTTGAGTCTGGAAATCGTGACGCTTAGCGATCATCGTCCGTTTTAATTAAATGCTTTCAAACTAATTGACTCTTTCAAAGTGAATAACTCTTTTGAATAAATTATAATTTGGGCACACAATTTAGGGTTTAATATTTAATGATATTTTTATCTCAACTAAAAGTGTTTCCGTTCTGGAAAAGTTTGTTTTCTGCAAACTATCTGAAATAGCGTCAGAAAATAACGTACTGTAAGACGAAGAGAGACATAGGTATGACTTGGTTGCAAACGCCTCGGTTGCTTCTCTCCTAAGGGAATGGGCTCAGCGCCTATTGTTCGACGATGGCAAATGAAAGTCGATGTGTGAATAAAGAATTTACCTATCGAGTTAGCTCTACCCTTAAATATAGCTTTCGTTCTTTCCCTTCATTGAACGCGGTTTTTTTCTTTCGTGAATGCCCATGTCTTTTACACCTGATCACGCAACTACTTACTGCTTTCTCTGGCGTTTTACTTTGGATTGTCACACGTGAAATTTTTAAAGTAAATCTTCACGACATAACGTTTGACCAACGTCACTTCTTCAGCCACTTGAACGGAACTTTCCGATTCAAACGCTTGGGATGAAAAGTCACCAATCAGATTTCGGCTCTGCGGGTTCTGGATGTGTGTGCTGAACGGTGCTTACGGAGAAATGCGACAACCGTGGTCGTCATTTCGCTCGATTCAGTCGGACGAACAGAATGTCTGTTACACCCATCTACACCTCAAGACTAGACCTTCAGTTCTGAGATTTGTCTGAAAAGAACCACCCTTTTACCCTATGGAAATTACAATCATCAACTATCTACTTTTAATGAATCCCTATTTCTCTAGCGTAGTTCTCCTCTCAATGTCCTTGCTGACATGCTTAATTTGGTCAAATATTTTAACTGAATGCGTGACCGGTACAGCATAATTTCTTGTGTCCTCTACTGCGTCACATATGTTAGAGCAGCGTGCTGGCCTGGTGGGTAGGACGATGGTTAACTGACCGGTAGGTCATACGTTTAAATTCCGGGCAGTGACTTTAAAAAGTCCTTTTTAAAATCCAAGGGTCGCGACTGGTTGCTGGCTACTAGTTACTGAGAATCGGAGTGGGAAACCGGACGGCGGCACAAGGAGAGGAACGGAAACCCTGAATGGGCAGATTTCACCAGCCTTGAGGCTTAGATTGGGAACATCTCCACCCTATTTTTATCTCTAATCTCCATCTACCCTACTCATATCAAAAACCTTGTCTCGGTTGATTACTTTGGATGTTTGAGCCTCGATGTGTTCTTTAGCGTCTGCAATTGTTTAGAATATTCTTATAATCTGAGAACTGGGCTAAAATTCTTCCTATCGGGAGTTATTTCTCGGTAAGTTATTGGACAAAGAAAGGGAAACCTTGAAAAAATTTAAAGGAATTGGCACGAAGTAAAACATTACTTGTCGATTCCGGCAAGAATGGAAACGCTTAACTCGTTACAGTGCGTGTGTGGGTTACGTTTGCATCGAAAAAATGTGTTTTAATGTTATTGTTTGATGTGTTTCGGACTCTGTGAGCGACCCTGTACTGTACTGGACTAGGGCTATTTTGAAGTAACGCGTTGTGAAATTTAACTCTGTGAAAATTGAAGTTTTCACTGTACCACAAGGAAAAGAACTTTATCTATAGCCAGCGCAAGTAAGAAGTGTGCTCAGACAGAAAACACTGAAGAGGAGCACTGCATTTGCACCAGGTATTGCGTTCAATGATTCGCTTTTCGCTGGGCATAGCTAGGAGGCCTCTCGAACTTCGTGACCTACACATATTTCGATTGCGTATTCCGTAACACAAGCGGCAGGCATCCTATCGCGTGCATTGGCCCGGAGAAAAACCAAAGCAATGCCCCACTACAGCGAAATGTACCACTGGACGCGTGGAAATGACGGCTGATTCGCACAAAGTGCATTCACTATCAGATTCTTCCCAGTGCTCGGTAGAAAAAACGGTAAAAAAAGACGGAGGCGCATTGGTCGGGAACTTCGGAAATGGCATTTCCAGAAAATGAATGTCCGCTTCGATCACGTCCCGACGGCGTCGGTCAACTTAGCGTGCGGGGGGGCTTTTGTACGGGGGACCCTCCCGAGAGTCAACGCTGTGCACATGTGTGGAGGCCGATCTTTCCGCCGGGCGGCGCAGTCACTCGGATGCTTGCCTGCCTTCCTCCGCCGCCGTTGAGGCGACGCATCCCGCCCTCCACGGCCGGGGGCGGAGGGGGGCGGGATGTCTATGGGTCGGAGGAGGGGGGGAGCCGTCTCGTATTGCGCAGGCCTCAACCGCCCGCCTCCATTTCGCCCCGCCCCCTTTTGCCCCGGCCTCTCGGCCAACGGGGCTCCTTGAGAGGGGGGCGTGGGAAAATTTGCCGTGGCGCAGGTGTCGATGATAATTAATAGCAGTGTAAATAGAGCGGGGGAGTGGCGGTCGAATGGAGAGGGAATAGGGGAGGATGGAGGGGGGAGTGGAGAGGGAGGGAGGGGTGGGGTAAGAAGGGGGTTGTTGGCGGCCGTGCGCCCCGTTGGCGCGGAGGAGCAGTGTCCTCGAAGAGCGGAGTCGATCCGCTGCCGCTATCCGACGCCCGGCTCACATCTCTCGCCCGCCCGTCGTCGCCCGCCCTCTCTCGCTCTCCATCTCTCTCGCCCTTCTCCCTCCGGCCGCCCTCGCCCCCGGTGCGGCCCGGTGGCACGCTCCCCGGCCCGCGCGCCGGAGGGCGCTGCCCCCTCCCGGAGGAGGCCATCCGCTCCCGCGCGCGCGACATGGCCTCTCATCACGAGTTCTCCCTCGAAGACTTCGCCATGCCGTACCTGGAGGCGGGACTGCACCTCGCTGCCAACCCACCGCCGCCGCCACCGCCCTTCCCCTCGGCCGGTAAGCGACGTTTCGCCCGCCCCGCGAATGGGACGGGCCCGAGGAAGGGAGTCCCGCGGGTGTCGCGCGCGCACATGCCGGTGCCGCGGCGCCCGAGGCCCCCTCCTCCCCACAATTGGCGTGCTTCATCATGAGGTTATTCCACTGCACCGTCTCCGATGTTGTTACTCATTTGTCGTCGTCGATCGTGGATTGGACGATGGTGTTCCGTTGTGAACGTGGTGTAATTTACTGTAGTCGTGCAGTCAATTTCGCCATTGCGTAAAATCTTGCCAGGCAGAATGCAAATGGTTCATCCCTTTGACTGGAATAGTCTTATTCGTTACATGGTATAGGATCCAAATATGTTTTTAATCCCCCCCCCCGGATTATGCGTCAATGGAAAGCAAACAATGATTTTTGATCTTATACTGTCGCGTCAACCCTCACTGAAAATATTTTCCCTTTTCCCGGTGGCATTTTTAATTAACAGCTGCAAAGTTGCTTTGTCAAATTCAAAATTGATACTGTCGAATTCTCAATAGTCAATAAGATAAAAATGAAATTGAATTGTATTTATCCACAGTGTTTTCTTTTACCTCGTAAAGCACGTTCCGACGTATTATCATGCCAATATCTGATACCCTGTTATTATTGTGTTTGAGAGCTTATATTGATGTGCCACTACGTTGGAAAGTATCGTCATATTTAACTTAAAATTATTGTACTATAGGTAGGATTAGATGATTAGAAGTAGGTTTTGTACGGTGTTTTGAAGACTTACAAATCAGCCATGGACTTCAAAAACACTCACCAAAACACAAACACCTTTCCTTACACTCTTTTTCTGCACGCCAAGCATTCTTCTCCCTTTCAATATGTCTTATTCTTTTCCTCCGTCTTCCCTGCTTGTCCGGAAGTCCTTCCATCGGCTAAACCAATTAATTACTACCTGTCAGTACCTCACCTTCCCGCTCACAGTGTGAAATTCCCACAAATAACTTTTCCCCACAACTGGTTCAGGTCGGTGACCTAACGTTCCAAGGTGGGACTACGCACGCATTTCGTCTCCAACAATCACGATGACTAATTAAAAATAGCAATTTTCCACAAAAATAAAATTTAATGCGACCGGTTTCAATGTTACTGCATCATCATCAGGATTGATGATGATGTAGTAACATTGAAACCGGTCGCATTAAATTTTATTTTTGTGGAAAATTGCTATTTTTAATTAATCATGATATTCCACCATATCACGCCTGAAACGTCTCTTTTTAATCACGATGACGACCCGGAAGTTGCTCGCGGACCGAGAAACTTAATTTCTGGGATTATCCTCCTTGGCGGGCCCTCGGTTCATTGGCATAAGGCGTTCGGTAAACATTGGCGATCGTCGTCACCTTCGTGGTCCGTGCGTCCCTGGGTCTAGTTCGTTCCCACGTTGTGATTACACTTGCTCCCCTCCATCCCGATTGCATTCCTTCCATCCCCACGTGGGGTCCTCAGGATGTGCCGTCGCATAATACTCTGGAGAGTCGATGAGTCGATATTAGAATGGAAATCCATGCACTCAGATCTCCACGCGTGTGCTCGCGACTTGACTCGGGAAAATAATTCACGTTCGCGAACGAGTGTAATGCTTCACCTGGCTCATGAAAAGTCATTAGAATTACCCGTGGCCATTGAGATATCTCCTGTCAATCTGATGGTTTCTAATTCCGTTCTCTATCGCAAAGGTGTTTGATGGTAAGGTGCTACGATAAAAGACACATCAACTTGTACAGTCAAAGAAAGTAATCGGTAATTGGCAAACATCTGTTTATCCAGCTGGTTCTCACCTAATGCTCGGCAATGCTAATAGTATCACAAGAGTTGACTCACTGCACCGCTCTTAGTTTTCAAAATACTTCTCCCATCTTCGTTCCATGTTTTTGTCATTGTTGGAATTGGTTGAAATTTGACTGAAGCCCCTGCATTTCAAATGTGACATGTGTTGAAACACACAGACAAAAATAAATTTATGGGGATGGGACTATGATGGAACATAGTCATTTGATGGACTGGCTCCGTTTTCATCGTAATGTTTCATTAAATGGTAAGGATCGGAATAGTACGGTGGCCAATGTACTGGCTTCGCACCCAGAGGGTCTGGGTTAGAATCCTGGCGAAATTAGATTTTTTCAGTGGTATCCCGATCCCTACTTGAGGTGCGAGCGCTTTGAGTGAGTACGCCGTCCGTCGGATGAGACGTTAAGCTATGGACCCCTTGGCGCCTTTTGTTAAGAGTAGGCTAATGCTGATGCCGGGTTTCTTTCCACCCTTCATTCTTTCCCATCCATCCCTCAATGTGCAAATGGCCTCCCCTACTAACTATCGCTAGCTGCTATACATTTGATAGTAATTTCACGCCATTTATTCAGGCTGATTCCTCGACCTGACACCGTAACTTGAATCTAAAATAGGTACAATTATTATGGGTTTAATTGATTCTGGAAGTATAAAGGAAGGTAACTTATGTGGAGTTCATTATATCTCTCTCCCTAATCGTATTTTTTTATCTTCGATGCTGATAGTCAATGCAGCGGATGCAATAAGTATAAGTGGCGTTGATTGCGTTTTTGACATTGGTGTCTTATTGATTTGAATACTGATATAATTTTATCTCATCAGGTACAATCATGTTTCCTCCTACAACATGTTTCCTCGAAGAACATTAAGTATTTTATCCATAGTCCTTTTCGTCCGTATTTATTTATCCAGATTCATGGATGGATTCGGATGGATAAATACGGACGCCGAAATAAAGACTCGTAATATTTCCCAACTTCATGATTAAAATCTAATTCTCCTCCCAAGGTTTTTGCCGGGGGGCTCTGAAAGCTCGTGGCTTCTCGATTGGGTGACTTCAGGTGTAGATTTTCTCAGTTTTGCAATAATGGATTCATTTATTATATTTACGTTTACCTATCGGATTTAAGCAGTTTTTCAGAGATTAACTGTTGATATTAACGGGACAGGCGGGGGTTGATTTTGGTTTCCGGATTCCCGGGAGTCGAAGTGATTCACCGCGGGGAAGCCTCGCGAATTTCGTGTCTGAAAGGGCTTCGCACAATGCCTCGCTAGGACTCTTGGCCTCTTGGACCGCACTTTTGGCTGCCTTGGGGGCTCGAAGATGCCTTTCCCGTGGACCGAGCTCCAGGGCGCGAAAGGAAGCGTGACATTTGTGCTATCCCATTCGACGGGGACCACGCGTCTGGCCGCCGAACAAATCCCACCCCCTCTTTGTGAGTCACGAAACGGTCGCGTTCCATTTCAATTCGAGTCCGGCGTCGAGCTTTCGCTAGGAACGCTTGACGGGATCCCCCACCCGAAGGGTTCGTCCTCCGTCTTCCTCTCCCACCTCTTCCTCTCTACCTCCACCAACTGCCCATGCGGACGACGCTGTGAAGCTGCTTAATAAATATGCTTCTAATAAGACGAGGCCTTCCTTTAAAATAAAAGTATAATTTTGAAAATTGCAGAGGTGAATTTAAATAAATTCCTCCTTGGAAACCGTTACCCCGTGCTTCCATTGTTATCCACTGTCGTCCACCACCTCGCGTGGTATGAAATCTATCCTTTATGTCGCTTTCGATTAGAGACACATTATAGCATTTTATGAACGGGGACATTTGGCCACGGATAGTATTTTTTGCAAAGTGGCCTCTCGATTAACTCTACGCGTCCGAGTAGCTCGGAGTTCCCGCCTGGACCCCCGCCGTTGCGACGAGATTGGTCTCCACGGAAACTTTGCAGTCGTGAGCTGCCGGACGATATAATCCTTTTTCACCTGAACCTTTGATACACTTGCAATTCTACATGCTTAAAAGAGGAATCAGTATGATAATTTTCAGGTCGGTAGGAATCGGGTATTTACTGTGCAATCAATATTGTTTTTATATTTCAAAGGTGTCATTGTCAATGCCTGATAGCTTTCATGGTGCTTACAGGTTGCTTTCTTAATAGTTTCTAATTAATTTCCAGTTCATGTTCATTCGTAATTATTATTCAGAATTATTTTAATTTCCCTGCTTTGTTGAAAATTGGGGACATACATAAATTTATATTACCTCTATATGTTGGGTTGTGTTTTGCTAGGAGGGACAAGATATTTATTTGGTAGTTGTGTCCATCCAAAACCTATCTAAATCGGTAGATTACCTATAATAATAATATACATTTATTAATATTATATAAACAATATATGGGTAAAAGTTGTGCCGGTTAGGGTAGGTTCACAATATTTCTGTACTTCTAAGCCCTAACTACGTTCAAAGTAAAAGGAAGGCAAGGGAATGCGTACTAATATAAATGGTGTGTTCAAGTATAGAACCGGTTGTAGCTTAAATTAACGATGAATGATTATTATTCGAAAATTAAACTAAAGTGATGTCAAAATCGTGAATTACTCATGGATTTAATTTAAATTTTACTTTAATAACTTTCAGATAATTGGCACGTTTTCGTTAAAACCATTGGTTAAGATGAGAAATGAATCGTGTTTACTCAAATGAAATTAGTCTTATTAGATTGGGTTAACAGGAATAGGGAATGACATTCCTGTCACGTTGTTTTGTTAATTTTCATTCTCTTTGGATAACAAAACGGGTCAAGGGAATTTTAAATTATGGCAAATAATATGATTTTTTTAATTCAGCTCACAAAAAAGGGAATGTTTACTCGCTTTCACAGCTGATTGACGCCCTTGTTTAATTAATAGACATTGATGTATGTTATTAAAGTCGCTTGTTTGTTTTAAAATGCTTTCGGAGGGCCATTTTTAACAAATGAGAAAAAATTAAAAATGCTCAGCGGCGACATTTATTGGCATAAATATTAGCATACATTTACAGTTAACTCTTTGGTGAAATTCTTGCGTCTTATTGCCTCTATTCTGCTTAACAAATGTTTAACTTGTTCTAATTATGTGCCCGGTGTGTTTGTATTTTAGTGATTGTTATAGCTATATCATACTTTATGTGCATGGTTGATCATAATTCTTCCACAGTAAATAGCGAAGTAATTAAGCAACTGATATTTTTTATTGTAACGTTTTCAATGTATCGCTGGAAAAATAATTATTTTTGCCTTGCGACTGCAGACATTCAACACAATTTTCAACGAGATGCGGAGGTTTTGTGGTGTTACCTCATTTGACATATAAATTACAGAATCAGATATGATGTGGTGGATCTGTTCCATGTTAACAGAGACGAAAAAGTTTGCAAATTTCCACTTGATAAAGATTTTATTTTCGACCAGTTTCGATGTACTACATCATTGTCAAGTGAAAAGTCATGTTCACTTAAAAGCGATGTTGTACTTTGAAACTAGTCCACAATAAATTTTTACCAACTGGAAAATTGAAATTGCAAGAGTTTTCGTCTCCGTTATTATTGTCAGTAGACATCTTGATAATAATGGTTGGCACTCTCCTTCCAGTCTTCAGATAGGTTTGTCTCCGCGATCCCCTGAATTCTTCAATGAGTTAAACTGTTCTGTTTTTTTAACGTCTCTCCTTATTTGTTAAATTGCACCTCACCCCCTGCAATCATTCCCATCCTCATTTCTGGGTCCCCGTTTTCATAGGTCCACCGTCCCTCAGATGATGTCCGGAGAGTGAAATTAATGTTGTCAAGCCGTGACTTAGTGGAAAATTTTTATGTCCATAATGAAAACGAACGTGGTAATTTTTCACGATCCCAATGGTGGCATGAAGCGTTTCACTACATCGTGCATACGCGTGACAGTTGTAATATAACGTGTCTTTCCGCCGATGAGTATAATCAAGGAAAATTATTAAAATTATTAAGTACCTTTTCATTATGACTGTTCGTTAGGGTTATGTGTACTTCTTCATGTCGGACTTTTCATTATTCTTTCTTCTCCTACTACTCTTCATGGAACCTTTTCATTAGTAATACGATCCGCTCTATTTGACTTTCATCCTTCTCTTTTAGCAATCTATTTTCAGGGATTCCAGTATTATTTCTTTTTAAGAACAAATTGAGTAGTTTCAGACGTGATGTGGTGGAAGTCGAACATAATGAATAACTGATCGTAGCACTTTTCCACTTGATAACAGTTTGATGAAAACCTGATGATGATGTAATACAGCAAAACCCGGTCGTAAAATAAAAAAAATATCAAGTGGAAAAGTGCTACGATCAGTTATTCAGTCTTTATTTTTGTTGGCGTTGTGTCCAGTGCCTCACTATCTAGAGAAGCGCTCTCCGTATGTGCGTACATGTCTGATATAGGTATACCGTCCAAGTGTTTGTTGCCGGTTCTAAAATGGTCCTTATTTTGGTAGAAGCATATTGCTTATTCATTTTTCGTACCTCGCTTATTCGGTTTTTTTCTGATACCGTCTGTCCGGTAATAGATAAGAAAAGACATCCTTCAATCGTTGGAGTCGACTTTATTATATGAAAACTTGGTGTAATACCGCCTTACTTGAGTGATATAAGTAAATCATTTTGAAATTAGTTCAGATATTCAATATCTCCTCTTGAGTTTTAAAAGGAGATTTCGGTATCTCAAAGCTACGGGTCTTCCGACACGAAGTCTGTTTAAACATTGTTTAGTGTTATCCAAGAATATTTTAAAAGGCCCAACGTCGTCTTCAAGATGAGGGGAATCAAGATATCACCCCTTAGGTTGTGATAAGTTTACTGACTGAGAAAAAATGTATGATTGAATGAATTAATTCCATTAATGTCATCACTTTTGATTGAAATTTGTAAAGAGCAACGTTAGTGCATCAAAGCCCGCCAAATACTCGGTGTGAGATATATTTACTCCCGCGTTGGCAGATAAAAATCCTTATCTCAGTATATAAGAATGAAAATTCTATGGTACCACGAGTTAATAATTTTACTTGTGAGCTGCTGCACAATAGTGAAACGATCGTCGTGGAAGAGGAAATTAATATTAAATTGTGGACTTGCAATGTATTCATTTGTCTGCGCTACGGAAAAATTCCACCGAACATCAGCATAAACGTTTCCATTTGTCAATATCGAATTCACATATTGAGTCAGGGGAAATGTTAAAAGTAAGTTAATTTTCTGTTCGCTCCCCTTGCTTACTTTGCTTACAGATGTTTACCATGGCGTATATTTTGATTATTGTATACTGTTGGATCATAGCCTCAACTTTTTTACTTTTTTCATACTCTTCGTCCACCAACACTTCTCTGCATGCAGCAAGACTTTATGTATGGACTAACCTGAAGCATTCATTGATTATTATACCGATCCCAAGACTCCTACTTTGACCACCCAAAGGGCTGTAGATATAACAAATAAAGTCAATGGAAGTTTGAAATAAAAATGGTTTGTTCCACAGAATATTTAAGCATCCCCCAATGTAATAGTTATGCTAATGAAGAGGTTTATTACAGTTTTTTCGTCGAGCCTGAGGCATATATCTGAGATCTAACTCAGGTGATTTAAGGAAGTTTTCGTATGCGATCAGTATTCCTTAGCTAGACGGATCCCTCCCTTAAACCGTTTAGGCCCTGAGTATGTAGGATATAATTATTTACATACATACTGTTTTATTGGATAGGTCTGTATTGTTTGAAATAGGTAAAGAAAGTTATAAAATTAATGTTGGACAATGGACAAATTTGTAGGACAAAAATGTTTGCCAGGTGCATTTCATGAAACAGTTCAATAGTTAGGAGGTTTGGTGCAAGTTATTATTGCACTGTGACAAAAAATATTGTAAAAAAGTTTACATACTGATTGAGATTTGTGTTTTGAAGTCTGGTTTTATGTACTATCTTTTGCAATTATTTGGGACTTGTGTGCCACCTGACAATGTCTATTAGCACATGTGTATTTTTAATAATAATAATACTCTGAGCAATTTTAACCAGTTCAATATCTACGTCTACATAATACCCTGCAAGTCGCCAAAAGGGCGTGTGGCGGGGGGTGTTAGGTCACCACCCGTAAAAAGGAACAAAATCACATGCAAAATAACACATACATACAAAAATATACCCACAGTGGCGTATACATTCATGCAGAAGTCCGTTTCATTGAGCAGTTTCCAAGGAGGCGATGGAATATAACTGCCGTACCTCCAAATTTAGAAATTTCCTCCGAACGTTCACCTTCCGCGCACTGAATTCATATTTTTGGAGAATAATTCGTGTTTTCTTATGGGTGGGTTTTTTAACTCAAGTTTATTATCCCCCAGAGTCACCACAGAGTAAATGGTCCAAGTTCTCCTCTCTTCTCTCTCCCTCTCGGTCCTATCACACTGACGCAGGACAGAGGAAAAGGGGCTCTCGTTGGGGAATATCGGGACAATTCGGGGATCATTCAACGTTTTTTCCTCATGAGGAAAAAAATAAGGGCCGAATAGTGTGACAAATGTCTTGAATTCGAAATACGAATGGGGAATGGTATGTAAATCGAAATGGTAATCGGGAATGTGATATGGAAATCGTGAATTCCCGTTGAGAGCGACGATCATTTTAGGCGTGAGATCAGGTTGTATCAGGCCATTGCCCAGGCAAGCCATGTCAAAAACCGATACTATTTTCCGACCAACGTCAGTGTTACGAGTGCCACGCGAAGCGAAGGGGAAATGTGTTACATAGAATACAAAGAATACCCAAGCAGTTTCCAAACATTCGGGAGAATGATCGAGGAAAAGGACGCGATTTTCGTCAGGAAAAAGCCGGAAATGGGAATCCACAACATAGGTGGCCAAGCAGTATGACCTCCGTTGGCCAAGTGCTTCCAATTGAACTAGTCACCTTTTTCCCACTGGATCCAATTTGTGTATCTACATAATTATCTACTCCGAGGGTGGCGAAGTAATGCTCCCTCCCCCCCGAAAATGTAATCTAAAGATACCTTGTTTTAAAATTCATCACTTAGCATGGAAATCTTACAGAGTGTCCACTCTATTCTATTCCACAAAAGTGCAAAAATATTTAATTAGTTTACACGTAAAATGTGCTGTCAGAGCAAAGGGTTATTCACGACTCTTATGAGGAGTCATAGTCCAACTGTGGGTTTTTGTACTAGGTCTAAACATGGAAGTTAATTCTTTTTCCCCATCATTGTGATCTTTTTCTTTTTACGGAAACAATTTAAAAATGTTTTACGACGAACACATCCTCTCGTTACTTGGTCTCTTGTCATTGGCGTAATACATACGTATATTTTCCTATATTAAAAAAATGCCATGCTTCTTTTAAGACACTGAAGTCACTGTTAAAATAAGCCTGTTGTTTAAGATTCATTATTTTTTCTGTCAGTATTAAGCACACCTATTTAACATTGTATCGTTTCTCCGGCTTCCGACCGTTCTTTTTCCAATCTGCATGGCAGTTGTTTCTTAGGATTGCACTAAAACATTCGTCTAAATAAAGACCGAGTCTATCAAAAAAGCATGAATAAGTGGTCGAGGCCAGTGACTTTAGGCCAAAGTTGATGAAGAAAGTTCTGAGAGGATTTGGTACTATGAAGATTCTGATAAGGGGTGATTGTTGGGGAAGCAAAATAGAGGAAGGAAAAAAGTGGACAATTTCGACGGAATGAAGGGAATGATAAAGTATTTGGAGTTTACAAATGGTTTATTACGATTGGTTGTTACGATCTTTAGTGTCGTTTTACACGAGGTTAACATGGGTCAAGTGCTTAGTTTCTAGGTCCATCAAAAATCTACCTTGACTGCTTGACTGCTACTAATTATAATAATGATAACTATTTCTTTCATTCGTAGATAATTTTCAAAGTCTTTATCGACATTAATGACATCGATGTAGGCCAAAAATTAGGAACTGTCATTAGGTAATGAGCGAATGACGGATAATGCTCGCGCGCGTGGAGTTGCGAACACACTAAATAAAAGAAATATGTGTTCTTGTGAAGGTTACTTCCCTGCAGCTGACCCAGCTGCGCGATGATGCACTCGGTTGATGCCCACTCACAAATGTAAGCGTGCTCAGCATTATTTTATTCACCTCCGAGTCAGACTCGCACGAGAACTGCCCACCGACTTCGGGGAAAGGGGGTTAATTTTAATAAGGTCTCCCACAATGTAATCGATATCGAAATATTAAAAGAATTGGGGATGAACGATTAAATAAGGCGGATTCATTTCTGATGGCGTTTGTCTCTCTTACCGTAATAATTTTGAATCCATATAAGTGAACTCAAAGACCCCGTGTACTTCGTCTTGAGATTCAGCTGTCCCACGCGGATTTGTTAGTATGTTCTGACCAAAGGTTTTTGGACGAGTAAAATAGGTGAGCTAATTATCAATGACTACCCGGTTTCGTTATTTCGTAGTAGTTGTATTTTCCTTTGGTGCATCAACGATTATTGCACCACACACTGCTCCATGACTTGCTAAAATATATGTATTCATAAATAGAAAGGTTGAAATTATTAAGATAAATTTGTTAACCTGTACCAGCAATTTTTTAAAGCACATGGAGCGTAGTTCTATTCCAAGATTTTTTATTGGGTCCTAAGAGCTTTTTTTTGGTTCAAACATTATATTAGATTAAAAAGGCCAATTACATAAAGAAACTCGGTACATTCGTCCGCGTTGTCACGTAGAACAAGGGTTGTAACAGGCGTGCCTTAATGTTCAAGCCTTTCACGCACACCCAGGATAAATACCACGCTCAATGGGAAAGTCGCACTCATCACATCTGGGTCGTAATTTCTTTTACGTAATGAGATACCAGTGGGTCAGACAGCAGTGCCCTGTTCTCGCCCGGGCTATGGCCCCCATTCATCATTTTATTGAGCTTATCCATCAATGACTCTCTGGTTTCGTTCTTTCGCTCTGCTTATCGGAGAATCTCCCGTGTCATTCTCCCGAAGGATTAATCCAAGCCCACTCAACTCACCGCGTCCCGGCGCCTGGCATACACGTGATTAGATTCCGCCTCCGAGGCCCGCTTCCTTCTGACGCGAGCGCGTGAGGGCAAGGGCGACTCTTCCCTCGCCCTCTCGCCTCATACCGCATTCAAATGATTCCCAATCAATATCGCCTCCTCCTCCGTCGGGTATCTCAGAGCGAAGGTTACAATCGGGCGTCGCGTTCCGAGAGCCGCGGGGTCCAATCCGTCTCCCCCTCACCCCCCCCCCGCCTTCCCTCGGGCGAATTAATCCCCATTTCCGGAGGCCGTGCAGTTCAGTCTTCCGCCGAACGCCCACCGCCAACCCTCCTCCCCAAAGGGTTCGATGCCCCCCTATCCCCCTGGCGACCCCACTCCCCCCGTGCCACGCGGGCGCACACCTCGCCGTCGCTTGCTCGGCGCCGGCGTCGAGGGATCTCTCCACCGCGGCGGGCGGAAGTGCTAGCTCGTCCCACCACCCCCACATACCCCCAGGGTGCGAGAAGGTGGAAGAGGGCTACCCTCCCCCCCACCAGGGAGGCGTACGAGGGCGTCCTTGTCTAGGCTGGCGGGTGTGAGGGTGAGGTCGGCGGTGGGGGGTCGGACCACGTTGGGTGATTGGCATTCGCTTTTCCCGTCGGAGTGTGGGGGAAGGAGAGTGGAACTCTAGCGGAGGGGGGTTTCAGGGAGGGAGGGGGGCGCGGGAAGGGTGAAGGCTGCGAATCGGAAGCGAGGGCGCAAGTCGTATTTCTGTGCGGCATGTGGCGAGGTTCCCAGCGCTGCCCGCCAGGAGGACATTTTATGGGCACTTAGTCACCTCCCCCCCCCACCGAGTCTCCCGCCGTCCCCCGCCGTCCCCCGCCCTCTCCTTCCCCTCACGCTCGCCCGCCCGCCCCCTCCCGACCCACCCCCGTCGCTTCTCTCCGAAGAGCCCTTCTCTCTCCACTCCAGCGACTATCCGAACTTTCGGTTTCCGAAGTTACCGATTGTGCACAATTGAAAGCCGCGATTCCCACCTTACGCTCTCCTTTGCCTTTCATGTGTTTTCTCCAAAGTAGAGAGATTAATTCAGCCCCTCTTGTAGGGTATGGGGCAGGGAGGAGGGCTATTTTGATACGCTGGCGATTGAAATGGCAGATTGATACAAAGATATTGCTCACATAACCTGCCGCCCGGAAAAGCAGATACGTCGGTCAGTTTCGGAGAGTCGGAAGCAGTTGTGAGGCGTTTGACAGCTACGAGTAGCTCTTGACCCATTTCAATTTTAATGTATTTTCCATTATGAAATGATCAAGGTCGCCCTTTGAAATCCCTCCTCGAGGAATCAAGGTTGACAATCGAATTGCACGACTTGCAGAGTCACCGGTTAAGTACACGACGTGGCTTTTTTGCTATAGGGTAGGGGGTGATCTCGCAAAAGTCAACCACAATCACACCAAGGTCGTCCGTGACATATTTAGTATTACTGCCATGGTTTTTAAAATAAAAAAGCGCCCGCAAATCAAGTTCCTCGGTCTGTAGTTCAAATTTTAAAATTTTGTGAATTTTTCCTTTTCCCCTAATATTCACTTTCGCTCCATGTTGAGTAATTACTCCTGTTCTCCGACCCCTACTATTAGATTTAGACAGCATAATGACGACATACTTCACTGTCTAACTTGAAAATGATTTCCATGGCAGGTTGGTCAACGATAATTGTTATTTTTGTCCGTGAAAAAAGTGGCGTGTGAAATCTGTCGGCCCTACTGCAGAGTTTATTGATCTAATTGTAATAAAATCTTCTGGAATTTAAGGTTGAATTGAGTAATAATTGTTAAACAAATTCAATACGAGACTTGATTCTAATAAGGTGACTGATATATTCTATAATTTAACCTTCGGTTTGTTGAGGGATCCCCTGTCTAAATTTTGTCATAAATCAATCACGTTTCTAAAAAATATCAAGGAATTATGAAGAAGTCGTTGTGCAAATCTAGCTTCTCTTTGCTTTACTCGACCGAAATCATGAGAATCGCAATCTGATGTCTGTAGCGGGCAAAATAAGTGTCATCATGAAGTGTCAACCTATCAGACCAAGCTATTTGGGATCGCTGATTTTGTGTTTATTTTTACAGTGCGTCAGTGAGCTTGTATGAGAGGCGTTTGTCGTTAAGGAAGTTGACAAACTCCTACGTGGTTGGTTGATTTTCCTGTCACCGTCCACATCCTTCTTCGCATTTGCTTTGTCCTGCGGCTACTTCAGCTACTCGACTCTCGATGTTCAATAAATTTGTAGGTCTGGTTGATTTTAACGATGGGTCATTGCGTGCGTTTTTGCAAAATTGTAGTAGAGCTTCGTTAACGCCATGGGAACTGTTAACCCGTGGTATGCCGTGTTGATACTTATGAGGAAGTGTTGATATCAGCGTTGGTTGTCAACATTAGGATCAACGTCCACACAACGAGAACGTGTGGTTGATGTTGTTGCGTCACCGGCGTTTGTTGTAGTCCTTGGTTATTGTATTGGCATTTGCCAATTTATGTTGTGTATTTTTAAATTGAAAATCCTCTGATCACCGTAGACCGAGCGTAGTCATCCACGGACTGGGAAGTCGGCTGATTTATCACCGCACCACCAACACAATTGAGCCGCGCGAATCCTTCCATTCCATCCCGTGATGCCCTTGATCATTCAAGTCCCAGATCCGGCGCCGCCTTAGAAAGGTGAAGGAGATGACGACGTGTAAGGGGCACGAAAAATCCCATGATTCCCTCTCGTTGGACGCGCTCCGAATCCTTTGCGAGTAATTTGGTTCTATGATAATGTAAGAGGTTTAACCAAATTCAGGAGTCCCAGTCCGCGAAAACCCACAGAAAAACACAAAGCGTCCATTAATGTCGACCAACTGCTGAACCCTGAATGGTTCGAAATGAGCTAGCGTGTCTGATTTTACTTGCAAAAGCTATATTCTACACTATATCTGCTCGGTGAGAGGAAGAGAGAGATCCATGTTTTTTATGTTTGAAAATTTATTTAGGAAAATCCGCGCTTGTGTTTTCAATGTGGGCTTAACATTGTTTCGCATGGATTAGCCTTAGCGAAGGGGATCAGGTGTGAAGTTGTATATGCACCGCTCCTCGGAAATACGGCGAGGTCTCGGGTTCGGGATGAAACTCACGTTATATGACAGCACCCAATGATTTCCTGTACGAGCCTGAGAGCAGTTTCGATGTTTTACTGTCGAATAAGCGAATCGTAGCTTCGTGTATGATGTAAACATAACTACGAAAAAATTCACGTTCCCGAAAGTGATTAATAAACAATTATTTCACCCGAGTGCTCTACCAATATGTGTACGACTGAGTGAGTGCATTCCCTCCGAACGGAATCAAAACATATGAGAGAGAGCGAGAATATTTACGACGTTTGCTGTGCTCTTTTAAGTGATTCTGCACATTTATTTTTTAAACCACCTACGAACAGGCGCATTCAAAATGAAAGAATTAAGATTTCAACATCAACAGGTAACATTTTTATCGGAATTTTCAATGGCGACATTGGGACCATAATAATGATAATATGTGAATAGAGTGAATCCGAATCTAGCATGATTAACTCGTTGCGACGGCCTTAAAACCGGGGATTGGTGTAATTAACCTTTCGGTAAACCATAATCAGTTAATGCACCCTATCTGGCAATGAACGAACGGCGATGTGCTTCTCTGTACTATAAGTAGCTCAAGTTTGTAAACACAAATAATAAATGGAATGTGTGCAAGACGCTTTCCAATAAGCAGCTACCCCAACCGCCGCTTATGCAAATGGAGAATCTCAACTCTGAATCAAGTGTCTTTCCAAGCATAAAGTACTCTCATAAGGTACCATAATATACTCTCGTTTCTTTCTTGGCAGTTTATCACAAAGTGTACGTAGCATTGAGCACCATTAACTAATATTATGATGCAGGGCATGGTCTCGATATGTTGAAAATCACCCCTAACAGGCCAGTTGTGTCATGACGGTCGACTCGAGCTTTGAAAAATGATAATAATATTTTAGTTTTAATGGACATTTGACTTCATTAATACGACGAAATTTCATGGTCGTGTGCGCGTATCGCAGTTTGGGCAAACTGACGAGTTTCGTGTAGTGTTAAGACTCGTGAGAAACCCGTCGACAGTATTCGATGATAATAGTTTTCGCATTTTGTGAAAGTCACGCCCGTCTGTTCATGACTCCTATCCAAGTTTTCAAGGAACTCCATCATACTTCATTTCTTTTCAAAACAGCAAATCTTTGACGAAAATACCAAATTCAGCCTGACCTAGGCGGAATAAAATCTCTCCTCAACTTTCTCTTCACACTTTCTCATCGTCTGTCTAATGAAGCCAATTTTTTTAAGGTGGCATTGCATATATTTATAGATATTTTCAGCGGAATAGTGTGGCGCCAAAGCAGTTGACATAGCGAAATAGTATTTTTGCTTAATATTCTGGTTCTTATGTTGGTAGAGGCTCCCGATTTCAGCTAGATTGTTACTCAACTGCGCTTTAATTTTTGCATTGGTGAATACCGAGCATACGTGAGTTTCGCACCGTAGATACTGCTAGTGTTATTAGTTTATATTATTGTTCTTATCCAAAGCACAAGCACCTGCCCGTGATTACAAATTTTTCATTGCAGGTGCGGAAGATAGTTCTTATAGCAGCATAGTAAGCTGGGCGTTTCACGTTGAGCTCGAAGCGTCTGACAACTCTGGTTTAAGCCAAGCTTCAACTTTTCCGCATATGCCATAAAATGTCAACAGGAATACATCTAGTTCAATGGTTATTAACTTTGGCCACCCAAACGAAGTGTAGTGGGAAAAATGAGGTTTAATATCTTGAAGGGATACAAAATCTAATACTGCTACGATGTTACGATTTAAACGTAATGCTTCATTTAAAACCTAGGAGGGCATTAATGAGCTAATCCAAGTACAAAAAAAGAAAATAGCTTTACAATAAATTTGTGACCGTTCCCTAATGGTGACTTTTTATTCCCATGTCTGTAATTCATGGTAGGTGTGTCTGCTGTGGGCAGCAGTTGTATTCGTCATCGGTTTTACTATGCTCTCAAGGAGGTTGTCTTCCTTGTCCACGGCGGTAAGCCTCGTCCCACCTTCGTATTTCATAAATCTTACAAAGCGACATGGGGTTACATTTTCTTGCTGCAACTCGTGTTGTTGAAACGATGAAGCATATAGTATTGATTATTAGTAAAAGAAATAGTGAGCAAATGACCTCGTCCTTTGCTTTGTTCATCGGCACCCGAAATCTTCTCTTCCCGGGTAAGTTGCGGGGGTGCGAGCTACAATCCGCGACCCCGCATTCGGTCGAAGGTAGGGGGAGGAGGGGGAGAGGGGACCGTCGAGCGATTTCCCAACCCACCCCCCTCTCCTTACTCACCCCCTCCGCTCCCTCCACAGCCCCCCTCACCCTCTTCGCCTCCCATCCCCAGACTACGAGCACTAGTTAGCATTTCGAGTGCGGCTCTTTTGGAACTGCGACTGATGAAGAAAGAATTGTGATGCACGAAACGGAGGGCTGTTCTGATTCGCATTCCGGCGCGGAGCTTTCTTTGGAAACTCGAGACATGGTGGTCAGAAATCCCGCGTGAGCAACTAAAAGGTTTCTGTTTGAATAAGCAATTTGATGCCAATTCAATGTCCTCTCTCAACTTTGACGAATTTTGCATCTCATACAGAAAACTACACTAATTCGCAAGAGCGTAATAGGGTGTAACGTGGATGCATGAAAGTAAAAAGTTTGGTAAGAAGTAAATTTTTTGTGAAATTTTGTTAAAGAAGAGGAATTTGGACACTTACTATGAGTGCTTACTATTCAGGAGTAGGTGATGGAGTAGAGTGAGGCGGTTTTGGGGAAGTTATTGACCATATGCCGAAATCCCAATGAAACGAGACTTAACATGTTTTAAGTGTCTCAGCTTCAAGGCCGAATCGTCCAAACGAAATCAACTCTAGTTATCAGGTCGTATCTGAATAGCATCATGCGGGTGTACGAGATTTCACTGCAACCCAAGTGTGAGCTGATGACGTAGGAGTAAGACGTAACACGTAGTAGTTGGACGACAAATTTTTTTTTCTTCCATTTTTTTAATGCCTATACATTTTTCTATCCGAAAAATTATGTTATATCGATTGAGATTTGGAAAAATATGAGTACGTAGCATTTATTGCCCAAACAGTCAAAAAATGTAAAAATCTCGAACATGTGTAATATAGTCGCAATTCATGTATCGAGATTGGAATTACAAGTTTGAAAAGATTATAAATATCACTAAATGACGCGTGATAATCTTTTTGGCGAATAAAAAAAAGTGCAAACTAGGTAGTTAATCCTCAGAATCTATGCGGGATATAATCATGCCTTAATAGGTTTTCCTTTGGTCGCGTATAAAGCTTTGTCCATAATTTTGTGCAAATTTAACTAACTCATACTTTTTCAATTTAATTGCGGTACTAATCCGTCTTTGAGTCAATTACCGCCGTTCAAAAACCCGTGGTTATAAAGGGATTTAGGGAGAAGAATTGGAACTTGCGTTTTCGGAAAGTCACTCGATAAGTAAATTATTTATGAGTTTATATATTGAGCCGAGCCCTCGTGCTGAGCATTAAAACATTTCTGTGGCTTTGAAAGTTTCAACATATTGCATGCTGATTTTATTTTGATAGACTGTAAAAATAATTCACCGTGCTAATAATTCGGTTAGTGAATAAAAACTTAGAGATAATTGTATACGTGTTCCTCTTATATATCATCATATAAGACCATTTTTATCTTCTATTCTTGAAATGTATTCCCGTATTTTAATCGGAAACCTACGGCAGATACTCTATTTTTATTAAACCTATTCATCTTTCCTGATTATGTAGTTAGGAGTCAGTGAGAATGTTCACATGCCCAACCTATGTTACTTGACGCCCCTAACTTGAAATTTGTCGATAACCAGTTTTTAGCAAATGTTGTGGCAATCTTGTGGAAGTTAAGCCATTTATAGCATACTATATATGATTTTCTAGCTAATGTTTGAGTGGAAATGTTCCTATCCATCCCTCTAGCCTAGCGGTACCCTGGAAAACAGCTTGGAAATATTGTTGGAGATAGATAGATGGACAATCGTTTTTATTTTTGAGCTAGCTTAAGACTATGGAGTCTCTTCTGCCATCTCCCCTCATTACACACTTACAATGATATCGTTAAAGCAACATTTTACATAACAATACGCAATTAACAATAAAATTGGTAAATAAAATATCTTAGGACTAAAATACAACGATACATTACATTGCTGTCTAGTTCGGCCACTAACTATAACACAATACATGCAGCATACACACATACATACGCACGATACAATAATATTTCTGATTATTTTTACGAGTACCAATACAAAGTGTGATGCTCCTGCGAAAGGAAAAGGGAGGATATCGATTTCTATTTAAATCAGGATAGTTATGGAGGATTCATGGGTACCGAACGCCGTAGAGGTCTGGGCCAAATCCGGATATTGGTGTGGATTGAGTAATCGACTATCCGGTTGTCCAAACGATAAGAACATCTGGAGCCGAATTGTCGATAATCGGTTGAATATCTCGAGAGAATATCCGCGTTTGGTTATCCTCCGAAAGATATATCAATCCCATGGCGACTTCGACGTTGTCGGAGTTTTTGGACCTTCGCGTTCCGTTGACCCATTAAAGAGCTGTAGTTGTATGGGCAATGATAATTGCTCCTGACAGTGCCCATCCCAATAAGAGTCATAGGTCTGTTTCTCAGTGACGCGGTTGCAAAGGCGTCTGACTCAAGCCTATGCGGCCATTTGAGTGATGGTGTCACGTTGAAAACACTCTTGGGGAAGACAGCGGGAAATCATCTCTTTCCATGATAATATTGACGGAAACAAGGAGAATGATCCTCTCACTTCATGATATGTTCTTTGGGGGCTGTCTAAAACCTACGTTTATTTGGGAAAATACCTAGAAAGAAGATGATAGATGAACGAGAGGGTAATCATATCCCATGCTCTGCCTTCATATCAATGTCTTTTGCAAATGCCTCGTTGATTTGGATTGGCATTCCGATTAATATGTAGATCATAACCCTGACCCAATTATGTAAGCGGAAATCACAATGTTAGAGGGGAAGTCCTTCGTGCACAGCCTGCGAGCGGCGTCATGTGTTGAAATCCCGGCCGCAATTTATCGCTCCGGCAGAGTGGAGTTGTTTATCCTCCGAAAATGCATCAATGTGATATTGTTCGTCGATTTCCATATCGTCGGGTGCCCTCCTCGCTCTTCGGGCTCTCGCCACGATCGGTTGGCCCCTTCCGGATGCCCGCGTTAACACTTGGCCGGCGAAGCTCCTTCCGTCGCGTCGTCTCGGCCGCCAGCAGCACGTGAGTGGAGTCGGTGGGCGAGGCGCCATGTGATGCTGCCTCCCCCCTCCTCGTCTCCCCCCTTCCGGCCTCAAGCTCCCGGCCCACGAGATCTCTGCTCCCGTGATAGAATTCCGCACACAGCGACTTCTCTTCTCCCGAGCATATCTGGTCAAAGTATAAGGGGAGGGAGGAGAGGTGCAATCCTCGAGGTCGTTGGCGAGACTCCTCAGGGCTGTCAGAGGTTAGGGTGGACGAGGGCGGAAGCAGGAAAGTGTCTTAGTTTTCTTTGTCAGCGTCTTGTCCTATGGTAGTACGTTTTATTGGTGGCGACCGGCAGCTCAGGTCATTTGCGCCATTAGGGATGGACAGGAAAGGATGAGGTGTGGAGAGAAACCCGGCATCGGCATTAGCCTGCTCCTAACGAAAGGCCCCGGGGTCCGCAGCTTTTAACGTCCCATCCGACGGACGGCGTACTCACTCAAAGTGCCCTCCACAAAGCACCTCAAGTAGGGATCGGGGCACCACTGAAAAATATCTGTCGTCGGGATTCGAACCCGGGCCGGCAGGGTGGGAAGCCCGTACTTTAGCAACCGCACCGTCCCGATCCCCCCGTCTCGTCCAACGGGTGGTCAAGTGCACGTGAGCTGTTCTTGGCAAAGAGGGTAGACATCCAATGGGAAACCACTGGAAAAAATGCAGCCCTCGAGATAGAACCTACGAGGGTAGTCTGAAAAGTTTACGACATAACTAATAAAAGAGTCATTGTTTTCCTCGCATTTATTTTTATTTTTCAACATAGTCTCCTTTGAAGTCGATACTCTTCTTCCAGCGGTGCCCTAACTTTTTTAACCCTTCCAAATAGTATTTGACGTCTTTCTTCGCAGAATAGGCGTTTGCGTATGCGATAACCTCCTCGTACGATGAAAATCCCTGTCCTCCAAGCGAAGCTTTGAGGTTAGGAAACGAGAAAGTCGCCGGAGACCAGATTTCTTGAATACGTTGATTGGATAACCAATTTAAAGCGTAATTCGTGAATGCTAGCCATGCGGAACGCCGAAGTATGGGCAAGTGCATTGTCATGATGTTCTCCATCCGATACTTCTTCTTCGGCACTTACTTCTTCTTAAAATTCGGTCGTTCTTTTGCGATTTCTGCCTTTAGCATTTTCAAGTAATGATGCCTGATATTCTCTCATTATTTTTTACCTTATTAAAAATAATCGATGAACACAATTCTCTAGCCATCCCAAAAAATAGTCGCCATCACCCTCCCTCGTACATTCTTGGCGTTAATTCAATGTCATCGCGTCAGTCACATGGAAGTACAGGTACAGGATGGAAAAGTGTGGCACGGTAGTAAGTGCAAAGAAATGACCCCGAATCGTTAAAATTTTCCAATGAACGAACAGGTGATGCGGCGGGTAGCTAGTTTTTAGATAGCCTTTAAGACACTGGTGGCTGGTCAAGTCAACCAAGGGAATCGGTAAACCTCGGAAAAGTCGGGAATTACTCGACTTCTTCGAAAGTTTGGGTGAAGTGGGTAAATGGGCCAAATTTTTCGAAAAAATCGGGAATGTGATATGGGGAATTGAAATTCTCGTTGACGACAACGTTCCTAATGGTTTTAGCTGTAGTAAACCATCGCGCGTGCTGGCTCTAGCAAAAACAAACTAATTTGCGACCGACTTCGCGAGGGATGATCCCCATAAATAGTGGCTTGTCTGGTTCCATTGCACACGGGAGAAAAATCGGGATGAGGACGGCATCAGGAAAATTCGTTCGTCGGGAAAATCGAAGAAAATTACGGATTGGAGGCTCATAAAATGAGTAAAGAAACCTTTTTCTCCCATGCCTACATATTTCGCGTGCACGACAGCGAGAGGCATAATGGATAAATGTCCCAACTACTCATTTGATAAACTTCCACGGGCCATATGAGTGACCTGTACAAATCATCGAATTTCTTTGATGGCCGTTCCTCTTAATGACCTCTCCCCAGAAGTCCTTGCTGCGGTTTTAAGACCGCCCTCTGGTATCTAGTTAAAAAGTAGTAAAGCTGTTTTATATATTCACAGTGGACTATGTTGTTTTGACGGGATGTCCATGAATGCTCCTAGTAATGAGCAAATAATGAGTTGTGGCAACTTAGTGAGAATTTCCCTTCCTTGCACTGTAATCATTCAGATAATTGTAATCATACCGCATGCAGGTTGTTTCCGTCAAAAGTACACAACTTGAGTGATAGTTAGAGGCAGATGCTTCGTGGGATTCCATTTTGCACAATGCACAATGAAGATTCAAAATACCTTTGCGTTTACACAGGATAGAATTTTGCTTGTCAACTAATTTCGCTACACTCCAGCATCATGTAGACTCTTCCAGTTCAGATGATGCTCTAGTGTAGTGGAACTAGTTGACAGTATTTAATTAATTTAATTAAACATCATGGCAACGGCAACAAAGACTTTAATAGAAAAATTTCCTTGTAGTACCCTGAGCAATAGGTGGCCTGATCATTCAGTCGTTTGTTGATTGGGAGAGCCCATACCTTAAAATTGCCCGTTTTTCCCGACTGTGAGTTGAGTAATTCGAGTTGAACTGTGATTCTTCGGCTAATCTTCGAGTGGAAATTAATTAAGCGTCATGGATGGGTTCGTCGAGTGGGAGTGGAAGGAAAGAGGCGGTCGTTTATCCTTCGCTTGCAAGCACGGCTTAAGTGTCGTAAGGGGTTGTGCGGTGATAGGGAAGTGCTCTCGGAAATCGAAATCCCATCGTTCGTCTCCCGCAGGCGGTTGCCCCCAGTTATGCCGTCCGTCTGATGGGCTTGATGTCCATACGCAGTCACTTCCCGCCAGGCGGTGACGTATTGGCTGGCAATTAGCGCGTCCATTATGCGCGTGCAGGTTTGTCGCTCCGGTTGCTTTGCCTTCCTTCTCCCGTCCCCTGCGGTCATCAGTCAGATTCACTGTGGGTATTCGCAATTTTTGCGAATATTCTCGGTGCAACAGTCTGGGGCGTTCGGGGAGTCTACCGCTTTCCACTCTACGCTCGCCTGACACGTCCTGTGAACTCTCCATTTTGAGAGAGGATCTGTTGAGTGACATTAACTAACTAATTGATCATTTACCAATGATCGGGGGCCATTTAACGTCGAGCACGCCAGGTGCGATTGAGAGGGAGCAGTGATGCTTATTTAATCTTCAAGTTACCCTTTCTACCGTCACACGTATAATCTTGCTAGCACTGTGCGTTTCAGCTTTGTTTGTGGTCCACCTACGAGGTCTGTTCAAAAAGTACCACGACTTTTGGGTTTTTTCGAAAATTATTCATTTATTCATGAATATCTATTTAGGATTCTTCAAAGTAATCCCCATTAGATATTATACACTTATGCCAACTTTTTTTACAATCCTCGAAGCACTTCAAAAAAGCATTTTTTGTGATCATGTCTCTTCCTTCGATGCAGTCTTTATCTCGTCAATCGTAGCGTAGCGTCGTCCTTTCAAGGGCCGCTTCAGTATCGGGAACAAGAAAAAGTCACTGGGGGGCAGATCTGGGGGATACGGTGGCTGCGGCATCATTAGTTCGTTGTTTTTGGTGAAAAATTCGCGCACAAGTAACGATGTTTGTGAGAATGGGCGTTGTCATGGTTCAAAAGCCAATTTTCGTTTAAAGCTAATTTTTCCAAAAGCCAATTTTGATATGGCAAAAGCCAATCTTCCACAAATCCGGGAGTTTGTGGCGGATTGCTTCGCGCAGATTTCGCATAACTTCCATGTAATATTCCTAATTTACCGTTCTACCCTGCAATGGAAGAAAACTGTAAGCAAAACTTTCACATTCGATCGAACTTGGCGCGCTTTTTTAGGTCTTGGCTCGTATTGCAGCTTCCAATGCAGGGATGATTGAGCTTTAGTATCCACGTCATAACCATAAACCCATGATTCGTCACCAGCTTTGACCCTCTGGAGCAAATTTGGGTCATCGCGGACAGATTCATTCAATTACCTCATTAGCAATGTTAATGCGTTGCTGTTTTTGGTCTTCCGAGCAAATGAAATCCTTGGGCTATTAAGTTCTAGATAACCGGAATAAAATTCTGGATTACAAGTAATGGGTACTAGATATTTAATAAATCATTCTCAGAAATATCAGTGTATCATATTCTTTACGGCTTTAGCTCTGACTTCATTGTTTAAAAAAATAATGCATAAAAATGCCCTGAATAATGGCACAAAATTGTCGAAATGTGTATTGATATATTTTATATCGCATAGCACAGATTTGTTTAAATTTTTAATTACAAAAAGATTGATTCCCTGTTGAACACATTGGTTAATATGAGGTCAATCCGGGTTTTCAACCTCCACACACCCTCAAACCACCGCGGCTATTTCAGGGATATGACCGGTGACTAATGTACTAGCTAATAACCCTTGAATCTCGGGTTCGAATAACTTCCGTGGCAGTGTGTTACTGAATCATCCCGATCCCTACTCATCTGCTCCTTAGAGATAGCTTCAAGTGGAGTACGACATCCTTCGGATGGGACGGTTGAATAATAAACCCCTTGGCTTCTTTCATTAAGAGTAGGCTAATATGCATGCCGGGTTTATCGCCATCATTCCATGAATATCCTACCTCTACCCAAATTACCCACCTACCCCAGTGGTTCAAATGACCCCAGATATCAGTTGACTTCCCTAATGACTACTACTATGGAACTTCAGCGCTGATGAGGGACGTTAACTCTTACTGGGTGAGGAGTCAGGTGGTGGGACCCGTGGTTGTCGTCTTAGCATGGCTCTCTGTGTTTAACAGGTGCTGCGAGCGTCCATGGGATGCGTACGCTTGGAGATGTACCAGCCCAGGCTGTCATTTCCTTTCGCAGCGATTAGGTTCTGCTGACGTGTCGGAATGATGAGCTCGGCGTGCCTCTTCCCTCTGGCCCTCAAGATTGCCGCGCCCGTGCGACTCGGAGGCTTCGTCGTCTTCTCGTCCGAGAAATGTATGCCTATGTAACACACTCTGTTTTAATCAAGCGCGGGTCCCGGTGTTGCAGCTCTCGGGTATTTGGATACCTCTCTAGTTTGCGTTCTTAGAGGTTGTGAAGAAAAAGTGTAGGGGGTCACAAGTGGTAAAAAACGTTCGAATTGCTGATTTAAAATCGTACGAGTTTATATACGCACCCAGCAGGCAGCATGACGTGTTTATTAGTGCAATTGCAGACGAAATATGAGCTCCGTGCGCACTTCACAACTAAATCCTTAATTAGAATGAGAATTTTTAAAGTCTGTAATAATTAAGTATTACGGTCATTGGAGTTTTCATTCAAATAATTAATTTAGATTAAGCCGTAGATGTCTAATATTGTAATAATTGAAAGATGCATTAAAACTATTCCTTCTCCACGGTTTTAAATTCTTCAAGTCTCACGGTTACGCTTCTGAGTGGTTTGAAGTTTATCGCCAGTACCTATTCTTAAGTGTATCCTTGTGAGTGTAAAAGATATTTAAAAATTTCGTATTTCGGTGGATTAGTCTGGTAAATTAAGCCTGGTTAATGAAAAGAATACTTTGGCTATCATGGAAATTCGTCAAAACACCGCAAAAATCTAAAAATGTTTTATTTTATTTATTTATTTATTTATTTAGTAAAAATTGTGCACATACAGCAGGATTGCCAATTTACAGTGACACATATAACAGGAACATATAAGGACACAAACATACAAACATCAACAAGACTATACTATTGAGGGAGGTGTGAGAGATGTGTCAGAGAAAGGTTTATAAATGTGTTGGCTGGGAGTGAGAGGGGGTCAATACTTTCGGGAAGGGAATTCAGTAAAGCGGGGAGACGGAAGAAAAGGGACCGTTTGGTGAGGGACAATCTGGGAACGGATTGGTGGAATAAAGAGTGATCGCGGGTAATTCGGGGGGGAACTCTGAAATTGATAAGGGAAATTAGTTCAGGACAGTCGTTAATGGAGTTAAGGGTGTTATGCATGAGTTTTAAATCGGATTTTAGACGTAGAGAGGAGAGATTACAAATCGAGAGCGAGGAAAGAAGTGATTCAGTGGGCGAGTCCCGAAGATGGGGGACTCTGTACTTGACAATTTTACTGAAAAAATTAGTTATCGTGTTAAGGGTATTAAGGTTAGATAGGGCAGACATTGACCATATAGGGGAGCAGTAGGTAATTAATGGTAAGATAATGGTTGAGAAATATGCGGTTAGAGATTGTACATCTTTTATTTCTGTGTAGCGGTAAAGTAGACCTAGAAGAGACATGGCTTTGCATTTAACTGCTTTGATATGACCTGAGAAATTTAGTTTGCGATCAGTTAATACACCAAGATCCTTGACAGAAGCAACACGATTCAGAGGAACTGAATTAATTGTATAGTTAAAGGTAAGAGGAGATTTTTTTAGGGAGAGAACTAGAGTATTGCATTTATTTGAGTTTAAATTTAGCACCCATTTGCTGCACCATTCTGAAATTTTATTTAAAGCCTCCTGAAGGTGGTAGCAATCCGTGGGGGAATTAATTTCCTTAAAAATTTTGCAGTCGTCGGCATATAGTAACGTGTGGGCTAGGGAGGTCGGGACTAGGGAAGCTAAGTCATCAATGTACAGATTAAAAAGATATGGTCCGAGAATACTACCTTGAGGAACTCCAGATGTCACAGAGGACCAAGGAGATGAGGCGCCAGATAGTATTACTCGTTGATTTCTATTCGAAAGAAAGCTGGTCAGTAATTTGACAAAGTTTCCATGAACGTTAAAACGCTGACTGAGTTTATTAATGAGGAGGTTATGATTGAGGGAGTCGAAGGCTTTTGAGAAATACAAGAAGATGGCATCTAATTGAGTCTTACTTGTTATCGCACTAACAGCGTGGTGTTGAAAAAGTGCTAAATTGGTCAAGCATGACCTGCCCGGAAGGAAACCATGTTGGTTGCTAGACAGAAAAGGGGAAGTAAAATAATAAAGTCTGTTGAGAATAATCCTCTCGCAAACAGAAGAAAGAATAGGTAGTAAAGAGATAGGGCGATAGTTAGATATTTCATTTTTAATTCCAGTTTTAAGAATAGGGATAACATTAGCGGATTTCCATTGGGGGGGGAAAGTACCGAGGGAAAAGCAGCGATTTAATAAGAGGCTTAAGGGAAGAGAGAGGGAGGAAGCGCAGTTGCGTACAAATATAGGACTTATGCCATCGGGGCCAGGGGAGCGACGGCGGGGGATCTTACAAAGGAAAATAAAAAAAATTTTGCACAATTTACAATACCTCTCAATCCGCCGCAAGAGTGTGCGTTTCAGGGTGTTATACTTGGCATCAGCCTTTTAATGTTTTGTGGTAAAGATCTCAAAAATAAATAATAGAAATATAAGTTGCTTTGTTCGTTGAATGAAATTTAAGGCATAGTGGAAGCATTCTAAATTGCGACTGCACTGTATTAGTATGTATTAGTTTTACATCTACTTAATACCCCGCAAGCCGCCGCAAGAGCGTGTGGCGGGGGGTGTTAGGACACCACCCGTAATTAAAAGAAAGAAAAAACCGCATGCAAAAGCCACAAATTTAGACAGTCCACAAACAAAACATGGTACACATTCATGCAAGAACACTTACAACCCACACACATGCAAACACTCAAACTACCAACTAACATACACATGCACCAAAATATATACCTAATATTTTTGCAAGGTTTAATTTTGTTCCGACTTGTAAGTTCAATGTTTTTAATATTGAGTTTTAGTACCCTTCAGTGCCTTATTTTTCAATATCAATATGACAGCACAATTCCATACGCTCAAACCATTTTTACATTGTATCCCGAAGGACTCCTTTTCATCATCGTTACAGGCAGGGTGTCGTAATTTAATCGCGATTTGTGTTCCTTGTTTCTCTTTTATGGCATCATGTTCTGTGTTGGATATTATCATTTCCTGCTTATTGTATTCGTCCACTGTTTTACCTTATAGTATGAAAATCATTTTCACTGATTCTTCCTTAAGCCACGTTTGTCTTTGAATTGTTGAATTCTGACTACGAGTAGCGCTTTTGCGGTTTTCTCACGCGATCCCCCTTATTGGTATTTTTCTGACTGCATCCTACTGGATTTTCCTTTCCAGAAATGTGCAGGTTTCCCTTGCGTTGTAAATAGTTCTCTTCAATAATTTTTGTTACTTCAATATGAGTATGATTTTTATCAAGCGTGCACATTATCAATTAACTTCTCTTTCGCTCATTTTATGAAAGCATAGCAGTATTATATGGCTTCAATTTAGCTCGGATGAGGCGTTTGTTTGATTTCACGATCCGTTGCAGCGATTATTAGAGAACACACTTGTGTCCACGTCCATAAGAGGCCGTCACTGAAGTTGAAGGTTTGTGATAACCTTCAAATAAAAATGTATTTGGTCTGAATAAGATGGAGTGAGCGGATAAGTCCATGAATTCAACATTTCGAATTAGGATCCATCGTGTAAAAGCTTTAAAGCGTCATTTTGGCCTCAATGTCTGAGGAAATGCATCCACGCGATGTTTACACGTTCTATGTTAAATCCATTGGTCTCCTGTCGAGAAGCTCCCGCTCTTTAAAAAATAGAAGCTTCGAATAGGCATACATATATTCTCTTTAAAAATAGAGCGCTTCTTACGATCGAGTGCCCATAAAAACGATAGCGAAGCCCAAATAATCGTTTCTCGCTTGAATAATTAAAATTCTCCTCAAATAGAAATTCACTCCAAGCCCGTGGGGGAAGTGTAAGTGCCTAAGGAGTAATTAGAGCCATTGTTCTCTATTGACTGACACAGCTTACCACTGGCCAACTCCATGAGAAAATCATATTATCAAGAAAAAATAGTCATATCAGAGATTGGATTCAAACCTGCGAGGTGGTCGGCCAGCGCTTCGCCTGCAGAGCGATCCTTAACTGTTTTTCAAATAATTGAAATCGATTAGGGTGAGTTGGTATATTCTCAAAGTGCAGTAAATTATTATATTAGCTCCTTTTGACTCATGATATCCAACTGGATTGCGGATATCAATTGGAGAAGTGCTTGGCAGCATCGGCACATAAGGGGACTCCTTGTATCCGCGAACAATGCGGGTACGAGTGAACTAAAAGTCTCCTCTCCTGATCTGTTTAAATTCATTCTTGTCCCCTTGTATTAGTAGTTACATCCACTGTATTAGATTGGAATATATTTTCACATTCCAAATATTCCCTTTCCAAGAAGTTCACTCGCCAAAAATTCTGATTCCGTAAGTAAATTCGTCGGCCATCGGGACTGATAGTTTTAGGCACTTTCTCTCAATCTTCCCTGCAACGAGTCACCGCCGTTCTTTGCCTCATGGGCAAATGTTTGATCGGCGCATCATACTTTCCTTGGCTACTTATTCTTTCTACTGCCCTTCCATTAGGGAACGAATAAAACTGACAAATGGTAATGTCCGATCAGTTTATTCGGCCACGGAACATTTCGACACCCTTTCATTCGAAACGCGTTTATAAAAAAAATATGCAACATACCTAGTCGGTTTGACCACCCCTTGCTAGCGATTGTTTTGTTTCCTCAATTCCATCGTACAGATCTCTCATTTTTTCACTATACGGCTATGAAATACATATGATTAACATTCAAAATTGTGTAGTATGGAAGAATCATACTTTGCGATGTTTAGTTCGTTGGACAAGTATTATATGAAAGTAATATTTGGAAATAAGTGTCGAAAAAAATGCCTAAAATATTTCGCTAAAAAGGCATCGCTACCCTGCCATTCACCGTTGAATGGCTTTCAGGATATGCATTCAAAATGGCTGGATTTGTTTCATTTCTTCGGGATATTCTATCAAATAAAATAGAATTTGTACGGTCTCTTCTTAATTATTTACTTCTGCATGCCACGGGAACTTCCGATTGTTTGTCACACACTCTTTCTCCATTTCTTCGGAACTCCAGCTTTCCTGCCTGCTGTCTAGAAGGCCTACTATCTTGCTTTCTTCCTCTAAACCCCCTTCATTTTCCCCAAAACTCTCCCTTCTACCCTCTTCTCTCTTGTCTCAGGGTTTCTCAACCTCCCGCTACCTTTCAACGTTCACTCCACCTACCTTCCCTGCCCTCTACGCCTTTCCTCCAGAAACTGCCTCCCTTCGCCCACCCCATTCCAAACTTCCGCGTTTGTCTTCCTCTCGGCCCAACTTATTTTCTTCATTCCTCGCCAAACCCACATTTCAAAAGCCTCTAAATCTCCTCTCCTCCTTTTCCCTCATTGACCAGTCTTCACACCCTGAAAGATCTATTCTCCATATTGAAAGTCTTTGCTAATCTTTTCTTCGCCAATTCATTTAGTGCACCTGTCAACACTACCCTCCTTGTAAACGATTCTTTCGCAAATCAATTGTTCTCCGCAAACCCCCATTACCATGTCCACTTTCCCCTAAAACATTATCCAAACATATGAACTGCTTCACCCGACTAATTCTCTCCCATCTTACTTTAATCTCACTCCTATTTCAACCTTAGCATTTCTACGTCTCCAGAATGTCATTCATCGTGGAGCAGACCCCCAAATCTACGAGACTCGTCCGTGTGACAGACGGGCATAGTAATCTGTACTCTAGAAGCTTTTCTTTGGCCCTTAATTTACGGTTGCGTGTGATAGATTGAATAAATATAGCGATCATTGTCGGAAAGTAAATGCATGTTTTTTGATGATAAGTGCGTCATGAACCTATTCATAAAAAGGGTGTGGCGTCGGCTCTGAGAGGGCTATTGGACGTGATTCATCTCTGGAGACCTCCGTGGTAACTCGTAAGCATCCTTTCTCCCCCCCCTCCGCGACCTGATGCTGCCAAGATGATTCCCAGCGCTAGGCTTGCTTTTCACAACCCTCCCGATCTCAGCCTTCCCGTGCATGAATGAAATGGATCCCTTTGCACGATATCAGCGGGCAATGCATACGAGCGTATTACGCTACGAACGCATCGGCGGATGTGCGATCAGCGGGGCTCAGTGAAGCGAGCACTGCCTGCAATGCCTCTCGCGTCGAGTGTTACCGCCACCAAGATAAACGAGGGTCGATTTTGTACGATGGAAGTTGTTATTGAGTTCCCACTCCGACGATCCGAGTTCGACTACCAGCGGCTGCATGCTTTTTAGGTGTCATTCCAGTTTCCAGTAGTGAGGAGTGGAACAAATCGAATGGAGTATTTAAATTGTGGTCCTCATGTGGGGATTAGCGGTTGGCCGACTTTATTATTTCTCGCAGCGTACTCGTCCTCCTTAGCCGATTGCAGTAGATGAGGAAATTCCCTCAGTCGTGTGTCCTCTAGTCTTCCGTGAAAAACATTGTCAGGGTGGATTCATCGCCACGTAGGCTGATACTATGTGAACTTATGCATACGTATGTATATCTGTATGTATGTACTCACACACACAGATGAAAGATTAAGATGCAGGAGGATGGCATAAAATATAAAAAACGACACGATTTGGTGTCATGAATATTTTGTTGGGCCGACCTTTTTTCAACGGAACGAAGAATACCTTCATGAATGGATATTTGCTCCGCAAAACAGAAGAAACGCTTACTTTGCGGAAAGTTGTTCGCCTTGAAATGAAAAGAGGATGTATTCCATTCTTGGAGATTAGACTTCTGTAAAAAATATGATTACGATTGTTTACATGAAAACGTTTGAGGAAATAGGGGCCATTTCCAAATCCATCCAATGTATTTCAATCGAATAGGCTTGGGACTATTTTGGAATACTAAAAGGAATGCTTCGGCACGTGTCTTTCACCTCAATTTTTCTAAATTGTCTTTGGGTTATCTTAGTTGAGTTCCCTTAGTGGAAGGCAAAAGAGGCTAAGGAAATATACATGCAAAATGATGTATTCTATTGTTTCAGGCTTCACTTCGTGGAAGTAATTGATATCCATTGTTGAAATAGAAAGAAAGACTCGTACTTTTCCACAGATTTTATTATACGGCACAAAGTGCCGTATAATAAAATCTGTGGAAAAGTACGAGTCTTTCTTTCTATTTCAACAATGGATGCAAAATGATGTTCACCTCTCTTTTACGTGTCTCAATGCTGTTGCATTTCACTTGACATGGGTGCAACTTCTAGCACCAAATCCTTAGTTGCGCCTTAGAAGATCATGTCCAATCATGTAGGTATTGTTGTCTCGCGGTTCCTCTCACGCACTGTACAGCGCTCAATTAGGCTAACTGCTAACAGTGTCTCTTTCTGTTCTATTCAAAAGGTACAAACACGGTTACTACAAAAATTCTGGGGAAACTGGTGCATTGCTTCAGCTTTAAATGAAATGTCTGTCTCAAAGAAACTTGATGTATATCGTATATAATGAAGGCTGAAACGCGTCGTACAATTAAATAATTTTGGGGAAAGTGTGTTTGAATTTCTTTTGCCATTATATCTTTCCCTTCCGCTGCATATCGTCGGATACAATTAGCTGTATTCAGTATTATTCTCCCCGGTCACCACGGTACTTCATGCTAACTGAAAATCTGGTGCTTTCATCCCTCATGCCTTCCAAGGACGTTCGTAAGCTCTGGACGTCATCCATTGAACGTGAAAGAGTATAACGGATAAGATGTATTCCAACATACTCGGCTGAACTTTGAGGAACAATTTTACTCGCCGTAGGTTTGTTTGTTTCGTCAGCCGCCTTGCCTCACATTGAACTCTGTAGTAAGGGTAGTCGTGGTGGTAGTCAAAGCAAGACGGTTCCTCGATAAACGACGCACCAACCGTGAAACCCCGTACGACGCAATACACGCAATCTTAAACTGGCGAAAAATTACCGACCCCTTTCAATCACCCCATCAATGAGGTGTTGGTTGATCTGAAGAGTTTGGAGTCGTCTCGGGGAGAGGAGGCCGAAACGATGGCACGTGGAGCAAGAGCACTCGCACTTCCTCTCGCCACTCTGGCCATCCTCTGCGCGTCCCCTCTTTAAAGAATACCCCCGTGTGGTGGGACGCGTTTCGATGCACGCGGACGTGGGGCCCCGCTGGGTTATGCGGTCCCCTGGCGGATCGCTGGGCGTACCTGTGGTGCGTGTCTCTCTTCGTCGCCCCTCCCCGCTCCTCGCGCGCGCTCCATCTCGGCCCCCTCCGCGCTACGAGGGCGAGCGGGGAGGGGGGCAGGGGAGGAGACATCTGGCCGACGTTCCCACGGCCTCCCCCTCCCCCGCCCGGGTGCGGCCCCGGGGGTGTGGGGCGAAGGGGGGTCGGAGGGGGGGGACGGAGGGAGAGAGTGGGTGGATGATTCCCGTGCCTAGCGCCGTCGTCGAGCGGCAGCCCTGTCGAGGAAAGGGGGGGGGGCAACGGGAGTGTGGGGTTGGCGTATGCGAGAAGGGGTTTGGCGTTCGGGGCCGGCCCCTGCGGGGTTTGCTGTGGAGGGGGGGAAGGGGGGCAGCCCTGCGGATTTCTCGGGAGGCCCCCGAGAGGAAGATTGTTTATGCTCCGTCTATCACGGGAAAAAAAGATTTGCGCGGCTGTGAGAGGGGATTCGTGGGGGTGGGGGAAGTGGGGATGGGTGGGCCTCGGTCGGTCGATAGGAATCGAGTGCCGTTCCACTTGGTGTGTGAATGCGGAGATGGATCCCTAGGTTCCCCCCCCCTTCGGGGCCCACATCGGCGGGGTGACTGTTTCGGCCAATCGCGTGCCCCCGCCCTCGACGCTGCCGGAGGCATTACCGGCCGACGAGGCGAGCGAGGCCGGGTGTCCCTCGGTTTGCGCCCCGAGACGGCGACGCCTCACTCTCCTCCTCCGCTCTACGATAACTTTCCCTCCGTGGGGCGTTCGCCACGGTGAAGGGCGGGGGGTGTCTCTGCGGGCAGAGAGGGATGAGGAGGCGAAGGTGCGGGGCGCTTGACGCGGTGACCGGCTTGACTTCTCTTCCGATGCGGTGGATGCCGTTCGTTTTGCGGTGGGAGGAAGGAGGCGCCGTCGCGTTTGCCCCCAACATCCGCCGATTCGTACAGAACTTATGCGACGGTTCGTTTCTCCAAGTTGCGTAGATAGATCCTATAAGAACTATGTGAGAGTAATATGAGGCATTCTGAGACCCATGTTCTCAGAAAAGTAAGACGTGTTGGTATATCTTTTATTTACGAGAAAGTACCTGAGAAGGATCTGCACTAGTACTTTTGAGCACTAGTACTTAGTAACTTTGAGAACTTAAAAATTCGCTTTTGGCTTTGAAAAACTGATCACCGGAATGCAGCATATACGCAGCTGCGTTCCGACTGATGCTGCCGTACATCCCATCAAAACGCTTAAGAATTTTTTTCCTGGCGAAACCTTTGGCCGAAGAGTGGAAATTCTATCTTTTTGCCTTTGATGCGAGAAGGGGGGTAGAACATTTGTTTTGTCCTGTACCTTTGTTCAGAGTCATATGGAATAGTGTGTGTTTTGTGCTCATTTCAAATTATTTCTTTTCTAAATTGAAACTAAAGGAAAACCTAAAATAAGTATGCATTTAAAAAGCATGATAAAAATAATTGCGAGGCAATGTTCCTAAAAATGTTCTGTTAAAGCGCAAGTCAATACCATTATGATACGAAGAATACTCTAAACGAAATGATTTTTATATTGTTAAGCACAGGTTTTGTTATAACAATGAAGCGCACGCTAGTATTTGAAGTTTCATCATCTTCGGGAAATAGGCCTTGGGATAACAGTCCCACCTATTCTGGAAGGGTTTATCTTGCAGCATACGTCCAATTGCGAGATAATATACTATATCCGAGGTGTCAAAATATTGCACGTAGTCACAAGCAACTTCCAACGGCTCTATGCTTCGAAGGTTTTCGAACAGAACCTTGTGTTGATGAAAACTACGCTCGTGCAGCGTCATGGATTTTTAGTAATATATTAAAAGATGAGTGTAACGTTTGTGTAGAAATTTCGATTTTTAATTTAAATTCAAGCTGGCCGACCCTCTGTTGCTTGAGCAGTCAACTGAAAAATCTTTAAAGCAATATAAATGCGAAAGAGTTGCATAAAACTAATCGGGCAATTTAATCAAATGTATGATTTTTGGTATTTAATGGATATTTTAGGTACTTTTTATTAGGCTCGATAGACTTTTATTTAACTCCAAGTTATAACATATGATATGAAAAATAGAATAGTAATAGAAAATGAAAATATAAAAATATCAGTTTCTGCCTTAATTTGTTCTGATTCCTGGGAACCAGCTCTCCGCGTCCAATGAAACTTTTGGAATAAAATGGCGAACTCGAACTTTTCATCCAAAACAAATCATAATTTTTTTTAACTGGGTCGGAGTCTCCATGAAATACATGTAGCAGAATGAAGTATGACCTTATCGAGCATATTTATTATGATTTAATTGAAATAATTGGTATAAGGTGAGTGACGATGAAAAATCTTTTGGATTTTGCTCGGATTTTGTTGATACCCGACATCGACGGGTGACTTGATCGAAGCACATTCTTTCTTACGTCTGTTGATGGGACCCTCGGAATGGGCACTCGGATTGGTGGGGGGGGAAGACGATTTTTCTGGGAAGGTTCCTGAAGGAAGCTGAAGAGGAGAGCTTATGATCGTTTTACGCGATTCTTACTTCGCTTACTGAAATCAGGGTGTTATATATTGGATACGGGCTAGGTTATAAGACTCTGATGAACCCTTTCACACCATCCAACTCATTTTTCCAATTCCACTCATGCGCAAAAGCTTTGGCTTTTTTCTTTTCATTTCTGCTAGTGTTTGCACTTGACCCAGAATAAGCTTTCCTCGTCTTCACCTCAGGTACCATTCATATTTCTGACGAGGAACCGACAGTCTTTTACGTTAATTTTTAATTGCAAAGTCTTTACGATCCCGAGTGAAAAAATAAATCTGGACAAGGAGTTCGTTTGGGAGGAAAATATTAGAAAACTGTATTGGCGTGTCATCGATGCTGTACAATGAGCTGCTGAATAAGAGCTGTGGCAGCTATAGAAATTACTTGCGCATGTCTCCCAATTTTTGAGTGGGAGGAATATGAGCGAAAAGTAAATAAGTCGCAAACGTTAGCAAGACAAACGCAGGAGCTGTTACGAACATTTCATTGGGAACGCTTGGAACATCCACCGTACAGTCCCGACTTAGCCGCCACACTGATTTTCATCTGTTTGGGGCCCTAAAATATTATTTGGGTGGCTGACGTAATGAAAATGACGATGCCGTAGGCCGCAGCGGTTACTCGTCGGCTTCGACAGCAAACAAAATACTCCTTGCTGCCGCCTATCAAGGGTTCATAAAGAGATGGGATAAGGGTCTGAATGTACAGGGTGAATATGCGGACCAGTGAAATAAATTTCAGGGAATCAATTTGATTATTAAATTTATACTACTATGTTGTAATATCATTACTGTATTATTGTATTGTATTGCCTCTATCCATTTTTTCGAGTAATTTTTTACTTGCCCTCGTAAGTTCTCTGTGCAGCTGCTCTCGTCAAAGAGCATATTTTTATCTTCAGATCAGGATAACTTCTTTCCTGCGGAAATAATGTTGATTCCATCGCCTCAATGGGTAGTTTCTATAAACACGCTGTGAATGGTGACTGGACTCGAGAATCGTATGGAAAATAAAAATCGTATTCATTTCTGTTTTGAGGGCTGAAGTTCGAGATTTTTACTCAAATATTGAATACAGTGTTCCCCCTTTGCAAGTATACGGTTTATAGTACTCTGGATTCAGCACGGATTTCAGTACTGAATTAACATCGTGTAAAACGGCCCGCGGATTAGTTCGAGCGAGCATTCTAATCCTTAGATCTCTCAGGAGCGACTCTTCCATCCCTATTTTCTTTCATTCTCCCTTTTCAATCCTTCTCTTAAGTTTATATTTTCATCTACCTCCCGCCAATCCTCTATGCACGCAACAGTGTACCTATGTGAAGTTGCTTACGGATGTCACGAATGAACTAAACCTAGGAACCAAAACAAAAGATTTCGTATTAAGTCTCGACCAAGAGTTGGCACTTAAGGCAAGAAGACTACGAAAAGACTACTCGTAGGTACCGACATCGATACTAGCGTCAAAGGTGAGAATCTTGGTGGATGCTGGTTCATAGGGTAAGAGCCCTGGTTGTTTCTCGGTGCCCAAGTGCTCGTGTTTGTTACCGGTACCAATCCATGTTTCCCACAATTTTCATTTATACCGCCATGTGATTCGCCTCGACGTGAATTCAGTTAGTTTTATTCATTTGAAAACAAAACCACTACTTTCGTGTTTATTTCAAGACGTCTAGCCACCACGCCGAGTTTTTGGCACGTTGGCTCATTGCCCAGATATGCCTTTACGGACAATGTTTATAGACGACATCCGTAAGTTGATATTGGACCGAAATCGTGTTTGCGCCAAGTCCGGCGTGATTTCGGCCGCCAGCATTGATTACGGCGGGAAGGAGAATAGCGGAGCGGAAAGAAAAGGGCTGGGTGGTGGAGGGGCTGCATGGAGGGAGGGGAATGCCGTGGGAGAGGGAGCAGGGCGTGCCGTGACTCTCTCGCCGAGTCAAAACCGCGGCCTCTACAACTGCAGGAATTATGCTTGCCTTCATTTGGAATCACGTCCTATGAAAAGTTATTTTTCGTATCATGCGCAGCTATGAATTGCATGGCCATCAGACTAGATGTAACGGTGAACCTGACGGATGGAGTTTTCAACATGGGGTTACGTAGCAGCGCATGATGGATTTGATTCATGACAGTACTTTATTGCGTCCCAATTTGTCCCTTGTGATTTCAGCTGTTTTTCATGAAATTCAAAATGTTGCTTTTAAAGTGTTATTCATGAAATTTTATCCATTTCGATATTAGAAAATTACTCTCAAGATGGAGTGAAAATGTTGGATCATGTCACAGGCCGTCTCACCGCTGAGGTCTTAGATTGAGGGATAGAGGATTAGGGAGGATAGGTAGGGATAGGATTGAGGGAGTATGGCATCTATAAATATTTAAGTTTTGGAGTGAAACGTAATGTTGATGTTTATTGCGCTATTCGTTGTAAATTTGTGAAATGGTGAGATCCCTCGTTCCCTTCGTCTCCTTATTTCTGTCGCTTGCTGCTTCGATACCTTAATTGTGCTAGTCCGCTAGTCTCTCATTCCACATGGTGTAATTTCCTTCCATATGGTGTGCTTTCTTCTACATTCAGACCCCTTCACTCTTAGGATTAATAACATTTTTCTCATAAATTTTGTCGAGTTAATCCCCTGTGCCTTCTAAACTAATGACTAGTAATACTTCCCTCGTGGGGAACGTGACACAAACGACTATCTTGATTAATTAAATAATTTTAGTACCCCAGGCACTTGTGTTTTGAGACAGTTAAACAATTCATTTTGACAGTAAGTTTCCGAAATCTTTACTTATCAGAGAACCCTTATCCGTGATTTAATATATTGTGCGATATCGAAGAGTGTTCCCCTGTCATAAGAAATATAAATTATTTTCAAGAAAATATTCATGTAATCCAAATTCACTCAAATATTGGTCTAACTGCGTATGTGTTTCTTGAGTCTCCACAATATGAAGCTTTTGAAAGGAATCGGGGTTCATATCTTGAGTTAAATGAGAGAACATTGTTTGAATGAGAGAACCATCTAAAGCCATGCACTTATCTCCGGGCAAATGAATATGCAAGGTATGCCTGCCATTCGCAGGTAGTATTCGCTGAATAATTCTGGTAAGTCATGCAAGTTTAGCCAGTCATTTGCGTTGCAGCATACATACACAGAATTAAATCAGTGAGGAGGCAGTTCATCGACCGCGATGTGATATTTCTTCGCCAATAGCTTGTACGAGTATGTGTATGCCATAACCATATGCCATAAACACAGTAATAAACCCGAAAGTCGGTTTGGTAGGTGATGGTAGTTCATCCAGTATCCAGCCCGACGGATTATGAAATTCACACGTCAGGGTAGGGGGGTCAGTTCCTTTCCCTGTGCCGGCTATGATTTCCCAGGAAAATCTGTTACTCGCAAAATCACACAGCTTGGTGGGAGCTGAGGGTGCCCCGAGAGGCGTGCCCGGGAATCGAACCCGGTTGCTCCTTCCAGTATGCTCCACCGCTCCGACGATCTACCCCTGGACTAGCGCGTCCCCATGATATAATAATAATTAATTAATCACTTAGCATTTTATATTAATAATATATTCAACAGTCATAATGGATTTGTGCGGACAGGCATGTCGGTGTCGATTTTACGTGCGTCATCAATATTTTAGCTCCATTAGTCTCAAAGGTAATGCTTTCATCTGCACAATCTACATCTACACAATGCCCTGAAAGCCGCCGCAAGGGCGTGTTGGGGGGGCGTTGGGTCACCAGCCATACATGCACAATCGCAATCATGTTACCTCCACACTTATTGCTTTCATGTTTCTCGTACCCACGTACTGGAGACTATCGACAATGACAAGTAGCTCGATACTAGGAAGTAGAAGCCCCTAGTCGCCATGTTCATCTTTAACATACATTTCACCTAATCCCACCCCGTGTTTAACATGGAGCGTCCTGCATTCTGAGCAGATTTTTGCTCCGGGCATTGAGTAAGTCAAGAATTTGCCGCATTTTTAATGAAAAAGAATTATAATCGTAGGATGGGGCACCAAAGCTATACGGGGTACCCATGGGTAGCATGAGTGGCGTAAAAGAGAGAATGGAATTCGGGTTACGGTATGTATGTGTCCAAACGAATGTAGTCGGGTGTAATAAAGAGATCGGAGGTAATGGTTGTACAGTTTGTTTAAATGGGGAAGTAATTGCACTATTGCATGATTTGAATACCTTAGCGGAATGTTTGCAAGATTTGGTATGATAGATGAAGAGATCGGGAGGCGTGAGACTGCCGACAGAAAAGTAGTTGGTGGTGTATACACGAAATAATGAAGGCAGCAAACGTGGCGGTGTGACTTAAAAGTATGCTCTTTCCCACGTATTCGCTTGGGAATGTACGATTTGGTCTCGTACGTAACTTGGGTGCGCCAGGAGAAGCATAAATGTCGACCGAATGTAGTGAGGAGTGTTTGTGGAAAGCAGAGGAGGGATAGGGTAAGGAAAGTGTGAGCCATGAAGGAATATGGATAGAACGCCCCAGTAATGGACAAATACGAATATGTGGAAAGTATGCGCGACGCTGTGTGGTCATGTCGAGAGATAGGATGTGTCTCTGATTTCCAAACAGGTATATAATTGATGGGAAAGTTACCGTTTAAGGTAGGTTTTGGATGGACTCGGACGGAACGCCGTTACATTTATTAGCCTCTCCTAAGGAAACTCAATGACTTCCTCCTCTTCAATTCCGCATGCATTATTCCTCACTTCATTCCGTTCAACATGCCTATCCTTTTCCTCTCCCTTCTTCTCTTTCCTATCGGTCTCCCCTCTATCACACTCTTCAATATTCCATCGCCAATCAAATTTCTCTGCATCCATATATCCTGCCTTCTTTGGATTTTTCCTAACCCCCCCCCCCCCGCAACGCCTAGCACTTCGTTGGTTTTCTTTTCCGTCCATTTTACTGTTTCCATCCTTCTCCATGCACACATTTCAAGAGCCTCCGATCTACAAGTACGCTTAGGGGTGAGGTGGTAGAAGAGACTCCATTGTCTCAATCTCGCCCCAGAATAAAGACGGCTATCTATCTATCTTACCATCTTGCTTTAAAGGACATGTTTACGCTCCGTAAAAAAACACGCTCCGTATAAAGTGTTTGCTAATCTTTTCTTAACATCCTTTCTCGACATCCGTATTATCTATTCCCTCCTTCTTGTAAAAGCTTCTTTGCCTAAGGCAATTCCTCTACTTACGCCCCTGCTACTTCGACCGTCTTGGTCTAAAACACTACCTATCGAGGTAAAATTTTCCATCTGATCTTGTTATTTCCTTCCTACTTTCATGCTTAACTTAGCCTCCCTCTTTCTCAAAAACCTCATGATCTTTGTTTCGCTAACAGGCATTCGAGAGACGAGTAATTGGTTTGTGAGGAAGCCGTCGAACTAGAAATAGATGGATGATTGTGGCCGAGGAGACTCCAAATAAAAGTATTATTAGCAGTTTCTGGAACTAAAGCAAATATAGGGCGATCGGAACGGAGGCAAAAGAAGAATGCGTAGAGAGAATGGAATGGAAGGAATTAATGAAAGGGTGTAGGTTTCCCGAAATAACTAAAAAAGGAATTTTTTTTGTTTTGCCTGCCCCAAAATGTTTTAGCAGGAGGGGTGTTTACTGCTTCCGCTGTGTTGCTAGCTTAGAACCTGTAAACAGATTAATAAGTAGGCGTGGAAATGATTCCGCCTTCTAAGTGGAATCGATTCAGCATTCGATCTGATGCAAATCGCCCAGAGGCGAGTCTGATATCGCGTCAGCGAGTCATCTCCTGTGCGTGTGCGTCGCACACGCACAGGAGATGGCGTTTGTTTTCGAGGTTTGTCGACAGCGTTTCCCTCCACATGTCTCGTAGTCCTCGCGCGCAACCTTTCGGCGCAAAGCGCCTTAAATTTCGGGAGACATCGGCGGTGGGGGTCACCCCACGGTTTCATGCATCCTGTAATAGGGCAAGGAATTTGAACGCGTGGTAAAAAGAAAGCATTTAAAATTTTTGAAAACATCCCAAGTGGCCGTCCAAAAAAATCGCCCTCGATGCTCACATTTGACAAATTGAATGTCTTGTGAACCACTCGATATTTGCCTGCGGGACCATGATCAGTAAAACGCAATGACATTGCTCAAAAAAGAGATGGAATAGAATTTGTCAGAAAAAATGAACGCATGTTGCAAAGTGTATTTCAGAAACTTTTATCGTGCAGGTTCACGGTACTCGCTCCCAAAGAAATGGAGGAAAACTACCGAAAGGGAAAGGAGGGGGCCACGAAATAAATAAAATAAAAAAAGAACGCGGAGTATCAGCGGAAGAGCCGAGCGCGATGTTCCGCGTAAAATTTGTTGTCGGAGCGGCCCTTGCGCTTTTTTGAACGTCCCGCGGGTGTTCAACTCCCACGGGTCGAGGGGGGGGGGCTGGTAAGTTTGGCTGGGCGCCAGTCGGCGCGCGCGGGCGCCACCTCCACCCTCTCCCCGTGTGAAGGCTGGGCGGGGGGTCGCACCCTCCCTCGCGCCCCGCCCCCTCGGCCATGGCCGCTCGGCAAGATGGCCGTCCCCTCTCGAAGCATCCGACACCGCCTCCGCCACATGAGAGAGCACCCTCTCCTCGCGGTTCCCACGCACAGGTGACACCCAACCTCCCCTCCCTCGCCCCCACCCCCGTAACCGGTTCCCTCGGCCCCCTCCTCCCTTCCCCCCTCCCTTGCAACCCCCTTCGCCCTCTCGACCTCCGCCCCTCCCAGATCGAGTCGAAACGAGAAGGCTTCCGTCGAGGCGAGAGCCACTCGCTCGCTCCGGCTCACACGAGAGCCGCCTTCATTCGCGTCTCGCGTTCCTCCCGCGTCTTTCGTCACCATTCCCTCACCACCTCCCCCCTCCCAGCGTGTGGGCAGGTCGCGTGTCTTTGTAATGGCCGGGCGGGGCCGGAGGAGGCCCTTCGCGTGAAAGAGTGGCGGAATGAAAGCGAGACCCTTGGCTACCCTTTCCAGCCGCTCCCGATAGAAGAAAGGGGGTTTATTCAGTCCTGTCGCCTATGCTGAAGAGGAGGGCAGCATCATGTGGCGGGGTTTCATGGTTGCTACGTTTTTGACTGTCCATTTTTCTTCGACAGAGAATCCCGCGACTCGCACTGGTGTGAATTGGCACGCTTTATTTTTGTGTTTTGCCGCTTAATGTGTGGGAAGACGCCCGAATTTCAGTGGACATTACCGGCCACTCTTAAAAATGGAAATGATTATTGCTGCCGGGACGTTGCGAGAGAGGGATTCATATGGTGCAGTGGTTAACATACTGGCTTCCCGCCCAGAGGGCCTGGGTTGGAATCCTGAGGCGGCAGATATTTTTCATTGGTATTCCGATCTCTATTTGAGGTGCTTTGTGGAGGGCACTTTGAGTGAGTACGACGTCCGTCAGATGGGACGTTAAACTGCGGACCCCTTGGCACATTTCGTTAAGCGTAGGCTAATGCCGACACCGGGCTTCTCTCCACACTTCCTCCTTTCCCAGCCATCTCTAATGGCGTAAAGTACGTATCTCAGCTGTCGGTCGCCTCCCCTAAATACTACTACCACTACATCGCTTGTTTATATATAGAACCATGAGGGTGGGGAAGGCAGGCGGAGGGTAGGGTGGTTGGAAGAAAAGGAATGGTTGAAAGTATTTATTTAAAATTGCACTCCACACGTCGTTGATTTGGAGGCCACCATCTCCGTTGACGCTGTCTTTAGCGTTCGCACACTTTCCCTCTCGCGTATCCCAGCCATCTAGGTATCCGTGATTAGTTTCCTTAGGAAAATTTTTCTGCAGTGGTCACGAAACGTTGGAGTGTCCACGGTGGGACCTCGGACGAGGTGTGCGCGAGTGTGGTCCGTCGTCCACCTGGTGGCCCTTTACTAATTTGGTCCCACGGTTTTTGCCCCAATCCTTAATGTCCAACCGACCAAAGGCTGCATCAGTGGCATGGTAGCACAGTCGGTGTGCTCCTTACCGAAGGGCCATGGGTTTAAGTCCCAGATGATGCTTTTGAACACGCGTGAACCATTGCAGTGTTATTTTTCTAGTGTCAGATCTCACCAAGAATCAGAAGAAGACACATGGGGTTGAGCATATCCTCCCACTCACCCCCAGCTAAAAATTTGTGAACGTCACACGCTGCGGAGCGAATCCACGTAGAAGATAGGGATGAGTTATGCTTTCACGTACCGGTTTCAAAGGTTTTTTTGGCTTGTTAATTCGCGCACCGCATTTTCGTCTGTCTGCGTCCATCCCAAACAATATTTGTCCGCTTGTGACTCATCGTGATGTTTCCAAGCGCACGTCGAAGTGCTGTGTGTGCACTCTGTGCCGCTCAAACGAATCAACATTTTATTTTAATCGAGTGATCTTTTTCGGGGTTTAAATGTTATCCCAAATCCTGAGTAACATGCTATTTTTCCTGTTATCAAGTTAAGAAACCCAATCCGGTTAGTGTACCCAATAATGTTTTTTCAATTCAGCTCCAATAAAATTTCGCCTCCCCTAAAGACTACTACTACTCCGATAAAATTTGATGGCAAAGTGAGAAAATTTGGAAATTATTTATCATCGAGCCCAGGGCGTTTAGAGAGAAGTATCTTTATGCCATGAAGTTTCGTGACACGGCCTGCATCGTCTCGGAAACCGAATTTCTTTGCCTTTACTTGTGTGGAATGAATTCATATTTTATTTATACGTGTGAACGATTGAGTGCATCTGTCGCATTTCCTTGAGAGAAGTCTAATTTCCGTATTTGAAATGCCATCGTGGCATTTCGTTGAACGAATTTCCCTTTGACACCAGCCTTGGCGAATTTTGTTGGTGATATGAAAGCTGAGGTTAATGATAAGTAGAGGGAGTGCGGATGTCGAGGAGAAAGGCAAATGAGAAGAAAAAGAAATAATATTGAAGAAGAGATGGCTTTAGCAGTGAGAAATGGGTTGCAAAAGCGGCCTACCGTCTTTTTCTGTCGCACCGGAGGCCGCAATCATGCGTGCGGTGTGGGGGAATGGGAAAGAAAAATTGAAGGGTGTTTTAAAAAAAATAATTTAAGGAAATTTGAACCTCAAATCTACCGTCAGGGTTTGGGAGGGATTTTCTCACCCACTCGTAGGCATAAGTGACTTGGTTAACGTCCGTATCCACCACTAACTTAATCAAATCAAGGAATAAAATTAGAAGGTGAGGATTTTTCCAATTATCACAAATCTAACGCTATGGATCGAAATAGTTTTCTCGGGAGGACGTTGAACCGCATTCCCCATGGGCCAAATTAAAAGGGAACGCATTTTTCTCAAAAACGACCGACAAATGTTTTAAGATTACTTCAGTAGCAATACTGACTCACGGAAAACAAGGCAGTAATTATCGGGACATGGGGAGGGCACCGTCCGGAAGAACGTGAGTGCATCTCTCTTCACGCGCCTTTGAGGCGGTTGGCAGTTCTCGATCCACGGGTCCCAGTGCCGAGTAGGTATGGCTCTGGAAATGTGAAATCGTTGTTATTAATAAGGCTGCGACGCGGTTACTTGGAGTGTTGTGACGCTAAAATCTCCCTTAGAGGGGGAACAGCAGGATTTTAGAGGCGATGGAGTTTACGATCAGATGAAGCTAGTCCTACCATACCTACTGGATGGCACTTGTTGAATTAAAAATTATCGCCAGTCCCTCAATGACTTGGAATCAAACGTGACCGAAGACACGTGCAAAGCGTTCAATAAGTAAAGGCGGGGATTACAGTCCATGTAAGGACATCAATATTCACTCACGTTCAGTTAGTTCAAGTTCGTATTTAAGGAAAAAATTACTCGATCTCTATTTATTGCATCTTTTGCGGTATTTTCACTTTTATATTTTACAATTAAAAGGAAACCTGACTTTAAGTTTACTCTAAAATTCTTATTACCTTTCGTTTGAGCAATCGTTTTTAAAAAAATTATCTTCTCTCAAGAATTTAATGAGTATATACTTTTGCGTTAGTTTCAGTATCATTGTGTTAATCATCACCTCTGTTGCATCGCTAAGTTACTTTTCCTTCTTAGCCCTTTGGACTCGGCTGTCTAGCTCTGTCGTGCTCCTCTCAGCCTGTTAGTATCTCCACGAAATTTAAGTATGTGGCAGCAGTGACATCATGTTGAAATACTCTTTTATTGCTCTTAAATGAACTTGGTATTGGTAGCGTTTCATTTCTACCTTATAGATTACGGAAAGAGTCATCGCAATCAAGACACCTCATATATTTGTGGCATAATTGACATTTTTAACTCTCACATGCCTAATGGTCCTTTACAATTCTGCATTGTGATTATTTTTCTCGCTGATGCATTGGATTTATGCCAATACATGAAATGAATTCGTAGTCATGCCTAATAACTGGTGAACTTGGAAACGCCCGGTCATTTTTGAATCTTTCTAAAGTAGCTTTGTAAAAACCGCTCCAACATTTGGGGGTGAAACCACGAATATTGATCGTTGGTTACTGTTTTGAGCTGCATTTAAAACATAACTATTCTTTAGCACTCTTAACCAATTGTCTTTTGTGAAAGTAAGAGATAAGATTAGATTTTGTAATCCTATAACGTTTACGAAAATTACTTGCTAAGGGAAAAGTACGATAATTGTAGATGGAGGTGCCGTGAATTCATTTCGACTGAGAAAATGGCCGTGGTTTTGCTCAACTCCTACCACTGCTTCGTTACTGATCCAGGTATGCGTACCTTGTAGAAGTACAATATATGCGTGCCTTGTATTTCTGTCATCTGTGAGAAACGATCATATTCCGGCCATCCCAAAAGCCATGGGCTCGGGTCGTTCTGTCGTTTCTCTACGTGGAGTTCTCGATCCTTTCGCTTTAACCTTATATGATTGAATGACCACGAGGTTCCTTATTATTGTCTAAATTGTGTCAGCTGATTTCTGCATAGCTCTCGCGACAAAACATTTGGTGCTCCTCACCGAATGTAGAGAGTGCGCATACCATCGATGACGTGATGAAAGTATTTCGGGAAGAGTTTCAGCCTTCCTTCTCCTTGCCAAATTCAATCGTTTCACTCAGCCAGGATATATTTCCAGTTCAAATTTTTCCGAAATTGCCAAAATTACTAAAACTAGCATTCCTTAAGCCAAGATTCTTCGTTTTATTTCCATCCACCATCGATATTTTTTTCAAGATCATGATAATGTTTTTATGTTTTCATCGTAATTCGATTCATGCTGGTTTTGGAGTTTATTATCAGTAATAAATAAAAGATTGTTTACCCGTTTGATTCTTCGGTCCCCTCGACACAATAAAGTTACTGCGCTATGCTTGTATTTGGGTAAGCGTCGGAAGTTTATTAGTTTAAGGGACCGCTGACGATCGTCTTTCGAATGTAAATTTGTAATCTTCACATTTGATTACCCGTGACTTCAGTTTTCCGTCATTGAAAACACATAGCTGATATTTTTGAATTCACTAATATTCTCTCCGAACCATTCACTCTTCCTCTGTTTTTCTATAGGGACCCATAGAGAACGCACGCAATAGTTATTTTATGGCTAAATTCCATAAACTGGCTCTCAAATCAGGTTTTTTGGAGCATCGAAAATAAATTGACGCGGAAATAAAAAAATAGTCCTGGAAAAATAATGGAATATTCGTTCACATTTAGCGGAGCCAATTAACCTGGTCTATCCGATATTTGGGTGGGGGAGGGGGTAGTTTCACACAGCGCGTTCCGTTACTTGTATTTGCACGTTTTTAAGAGGTTTTAGTGAACATTTTTTCCCTTTCCCTTCCTCTCCTTTATCCTCCCTTATCCCTTATCCATCCTACCTAGTGCTTGCACGCCCTGCCACACACCTTTTTAGTGGATCGCGGGTATTGATGTAGATGTAGGGTGGTTAGTCGTTCGATTACTTCACGGAGTGCCGAGTCCAATGCTTGTCACGCTCAAGGTGTCCATTGAAAATATAGATTGTGCGAAATTTCCTTGTTGGCGACACTCCGTGTTCCCAAAGATTCACCGGACCAGCTCCCTCCAGCGGTTACATTTCCCTGCATAATTTTCAAGATATGCTAGTTGTGATGAAAAAACTTCGATATCATCATGAGATTTGGTTCGTACTGTGGGAAGCCTCGTTCCCAGAACTGTCGGTTATGTCTCCGTAAAAAAAATTAATGCATCACCAATAAGTCGCCATCTTCTTCTTTTTGTCCCACTAATGTGGGTGTGGTCGGAGACGTGTGACAACTTGCCCCGTCTGCCTCTGTTCATTACTGTGTCCTCTTCCAAGCCCAGTTCGATCCTATGTACGCTCAAACAATCCTTCCATTTCTCCTTTGACCCCCATCTCCATTTTACCCGGCGAAAACATTTCTTAATTTTCTCGTCTTCTTACTCTTTCTCCATCGTTTCTCTGACTCACATTTGTTACTCCTATCCCACTCGCGGACCTAGCCATTTTCATTTTTGTTTGGAACCTTGAACCTTTATGTGATATCCCATGCCCATTACTTCGACGTCCAAGTTTGGGTCTCACAATCAGGTTATAAAGTTTTGGTGGTTGGAATCCTTTTGCCTCTGAGCACACCGAGTCATGCAACACGTCTGTATATTTCTTGTGATTCCATCTTCCAAGTGGTAATCCTTCAACGGGCAATCACTAAGCTGGAAATTTAATCCTTATTAAAGGCACTTGCTCCAGAGGAAAATAGCAATCATAGTGAGATACTTTGATGTGTCGCTAAGAAAAATGTTGAGCAATGATTATTGGGGAGGAATGGAGACCAAAATGGCTCTTCCACCATCCCCGATGATAATCAGTTGCAGGTCTCAGTCTGCTTGCAAACTCTTGGTGATTCTTTTAGTCGATTGGAATCATTTTGTTTGTGCCTGAGCAGTGTGAGAATTTTGATGACGAAATGTGAGAAAAAGTTCAGCCTTTTCGCTTAGGCTTCTTGTTCACATTTGATTAGTTCAGGGATGGTTTATCCCGTCGTGCACTCTCACGAGAGGATCTCAGCAAGAAATTCCTATCGCCTTCGTCGCAGTTTAAAAAAATAACTTTATCACGTAATTTCCAAAGTTTTTGCTATCTTACTTTCAAGCTTAGACTCGTGGGGGCATAGAGAGGGTAATGGAATGACATTCAATTAAACTTCACCTGAAGCGGAAGCTGGCGTCGTCCGAATAATCTGTAGATTGTCCATAAAAGTTGGGTAGGGGAGTGTACCATTATCTTTGACTCCAAGCTCGACGCAGTGAGGAAACTCAAGCATGTGTCGTTTGATTGAAAGTAAAAAGGTCTTAGCGGTGTACAGTATTCCTTCGGGGTTCAATACGCCGTGAATTCTTCTCGCGCTTCCTCGCAAGTCGCAGAGCAGTAGATATGCCCCGGTCGAGTGGATATTCCCCGCTCCCCCCCCCCACCCCCTCGCCGTCAGGAGTCAGGCCAGCAACACGGAGGACGCACATTTCTTCCATCTTCATCAGACGTCTTCCTTTCTTTATTAAATATTTCCCAGCTGCATATTTGGGAAAGGTTTCTCCATTCATTTTTTTTAAAGCTCCCTTTTCGATTTCCAGGTTGCTTGGGCAGAATGAAGCTCTCTATGAAGGGGGATTTATGATAGCATTTTTAATGCAAACGAAATAAAAATTTCAAGAAGGCAGTACGTATAAGCACGGAGGTAGTTAGTTGCTAGTTGCAGAGCGAGCTCTTCAGTGTGGTGTATCTCTGGCTGGGCTGTCGTGACTCTTTGGAGTCCATGTGCGGAAATTCGTCTGGATAGGTGTAAAAAAATTAAGAAGTAAAAAATGTGAATAAAATTCTGATCTATTCAATTTGTATTATATAATTTTAGTTCCAATAGTCGTTTTGGAGAAAACGTACTGGCCACCTTATACAATTGCATCCCCCTTCATAATGAGTAGCAATTCAAATAAAAGAAGGCACATTTAAAACACCTGTGCGAGAGGGTGTCGTAAACTTTTAATTATTTCTAAAAAATAATCGAAACACTTAATTTTTATTTGTTATTATTCTTAAGACTTTTCTAAGTAGTCGCCATCCAGAGTTATACATTTCTCACAGCGTTTCCTTTCGAAGGCCGTCATTGTAGAACTCAGTAGATTGCGTCGGAAACCATTGTTCCACCTCTTGAATGGCGTTATTTGCGTTGTCAAATCTCCGACCCAGCAATAGGTTTTTGAGTTATGAGAATAAGAAAAAGTCTCTTGGTTCGAGACGGTGGAATTGAGCGGATGTAGCAAAATTTCAAAGCCTCTTTGAATGCCGGTCGCGCCGTGCTTGCTTCTGAAAAGGAGATAGTAGTTCCCGAACCCAGCGTACTGACACCTTTGACTTCTGCAGTTCTTCGTGAATAGATTTCCACAATGTTGTAACTAAGATTAGTCTCATTCATAATCATTTGGATGGTTGCTCTTCATTATAATGGGATAAAGTCCTATCAACACTAACTTCACTGTGGCAGCATCGTCCGTGACTGATGCCCTTCCACTTCTCGGGTCTTCTGTGACGGACATGTGGCCAGTTTGAAAATTCCTTTTCCGCCTTACAACTGTGCCCTATGACGGGCTATGATTTTCATGAACAACCATCATTTAATCGTGGACTTTCCGGGCACTTAAACCTTTCAAATAATGGAACATATCACACAGCGATCCTCACATGTTCTCAATACTGCGAATTGCTTCAATATACGATTTCCTGAAACAAAACAAATGGACATTAATTGCTGTAATTTACAACTCGATGTACATAAGGATTAAATAATATGCAGAATATATTTTATCCAGATATCTCCGTTATTTTTTAGTAATAATTACTTAAAAACGAAACCCCTACGTATTTATCTGAATTGGATTGGTATCACTCGGATCTCATTTGTGGACCAGACCTCTCTTGTCTTGTGGACCCTCCGCTTTTCTTTGAAAACAAATTAATTTGAACGCGCGACGTGGAGATATTCATATCGTGTTGGAGTTGATATGAAGGCAAAGGTACAGCCATGGTGGCAATTTCACCCTGAGAGTTCAACCTTTGTGGGCGCGATATAATTTTTCATTATTTCCTTGATTTTCGAAACCGTAGGATAAATTCCGAGTCACGTGAGCTGGGGGAATCCACGTAAGTCGATTTCTCATCGCGTCTGCTCCCCATCCGGGTGCACACTGCTACCCGGGCCTCCGTCCACTGACCAAAGTGATCATCTTGTCACCCACACGGAGATGATATTTCGAAGCATGAGTCCGTGCTGATAACGTTTGGTGTAGAATTCACGATTTCTTCCCTCTGTCTCAGAGACTGCTCCTCAAGCGACGGCTACTCCCAGTTATAAAATGGGTCAAACAGCTGAGAGGACTAATTAAATATTAATCTCATATTTCCGGCACGAAAGAAACGTTAACTATCGCGAACTAAATCATATTAAACGAATGTGCGCTCCCATAGGAGTGTGGGATTTCTCCTTCGCGAACTTCCCACGGACTCTTTTGCATACGAGGTTAAATCTATTGTTCTCGGGGGAAAATGGATTTTTTTATGCCAACATTTATAAAATATACCAGTGAAAGACGAAAACTGTAATAAACTTTTGGATTGATAACATGATTGTCTTAAATAGAATACTGGAAATACTTTTTCCATTGTTAAAATGTTCATATTAAAAGGCATGTTGTGCAAATTAAGTTCTTGTTTATCCATAATAGTTTATAAAATATATTTCTCTACAGCTAGCACAATCTCTCTAAATGTATATTTCGCGGCGGAGTTTGATTCTGTTCGCATGCATGGTAATGTTAAACGGAAATGGCATTGCATCAGTATGAGTTGCGCACCTGGTGTTCTTTTGGTATGGAGGTCTATGCAGGAGATACCAGCGTGTAGACGATAGAAAAAAGATGATAACTCTTAGGGGCGGGAACTTGTTTCTACAAATGAATTGACCTCACCAAATGGAATTGCATTTATCTGTCGTTTTATTAGTTCCACCCTCGTACGTGTTGAAGTATGTTGCAAATGTGATGTCATTCGAATAAGCCTTCGAATCTCTTAACTCTGTTTGCTTAAATTGTTTATCTATCGCTTACAGGTTTTGATATATTTTAATAATCTCTTTCCGACATTAGTAATCACTTTTGAGAATTGATGTGAGAAAAGTATGCAACCGCAATACGAATTAAGTAGATTATTTTAATACGCCTACCCTCTAAATCTTTCACTTCTCAAAACTTTCATCGACTTAGCCGGAATGATCATGGGAGATAAGAACATGAGCTCACCTTTTTAAGAACTAGGATATTGAGAGGCGAGACACACTTTAAGGAGGAGTTCACTTCTATGCAATACAACTTTGTCCATTGTTCCTAGCTGCGCTCAATCGATGTTTTCCCATCCACTTAAGACGCAGATCTGTTGGCGCTTCAGTTGCAGATTCAGATTTGCTTGCCGCGTGCATATATCTTGGATAAAGAATTGGCTTTTAAGAATAACCAATACGTTAATGGTGAGTAATTTTTAACTCCGAGATGAGCCAATTAACGGAGTGAGTGTTTGATCCTAGTGTATAGCATATATTTTAAGGTATTCCGGGTGAATTTCATGCGGCCATCAAGCACTTTTATTTTAGATGCCGTACTTGCTCACATGTGACGCAAGGCCTTTGGAATGCATTTAACTACGTGCGTGATGTAATAATGTTACCATGGTTTCCCGTCCCTGTGACTCTCCGTCAACGCTGTAAAAACTTAATGATTTGAAATCTCGAATAGTCCTCTGAATATTTATCAATGTTTTTAATCAAATACCTTTCTATTTATCTATATACAGATTGAGAAACGCTTATTATACCAGCTCCTTTTCTTTTTTACAGAATGGCAGTCCCAGGAGGCAAAACACTATGGATACCCTCGCTGTAAGTTATATTAATTTTCTTCTCTAATTCTATCGGTCTTGTTAAGTGACAATTTTTACAATGCAAAAAGAAAGAGCAAACGCAGGAGTGGGTCTGAAATTTGAGGTGGGACTTATTCACGTTTTTCAATAAGGATTTACTCCTCAGAGCAGAGACGGCGTATGTGCAGTACTATTATGTGTCCTTTTCTATAACATACTTGCTCTTAGTGTATATTATATAACAGTCTTGCCCGTTGTGAAAGGAGACTACTCCTGTGTAACTCCTCGTATAACATGCTTGTAGCCACCAATTTATATAAAATCGACTACATGCAGATAGTAATATTCTTTAAGGGGTTTCGTCTTGTTACTGCGAAATATGAGTCTCATTTTAACATTGTTCTAAATATACTGCAAATGATTGTCCTCTTGTTGTATTTCCAAAAATAAAATGATGCTATGGTCCACTGAGACAAAGTGCCTCCGCCTCCCTTCGATGTTCTCAAAAAAGAGATAACAGACAGAGATGAGTATCATCTTGTGTTCGTTATTCTGTATCATCTCAATTTCCTTTCCATGAGACTCTAGATGGTGTGTTTTCTTTGGCTGCAAGTGATGATTATACCTGTTTGAGAATTATACCAGGCGGGAAAATTATGTTCCCTCGCATCTTAAATGGCTCATTATCTGAATCGCAGCACACACAGTAATTCCACTTCAATAAGATTTACGGGAGTATCTAAGAGTTTTCACACATCGCCAGAAGGATACGCAACTATAAAATTAGTTTTGTTAAATTAATTATTTGCTTGAAATTTTAAGGAACTGCCTAACTTTCAAATTATACCTGATAACATCATATATTGGATGTCTTTACATCAGTGCTTCGTTTTCAACAAAATCTCCTCCTCCATTCTTAGAGTAGCTCGTAGATGCAAAATGGATCGAGATAGGTTTTTGCAAAGAAGGGACTTTTCGGATTGGAACCGAGCTTCCAAAACTGTGTTATGAAAAATACTCGTAAAAAACGCGGGGACCCCTTTTTGGCACCACTCAAGGCCTTATTCTAATACTAACAATTAAAATATTTGGAGAGCTCAGCAACTTGGGGCATCTTGGGATAAGGAGGGATTCAGGTGTGATTTCACAAAGTAAATTTTTCAAACAAATTTTGCGATGTCGCACAAAGCGTTGCGCCCAAGCTGTACGACTTCTTTGAGTGCCGGATCTTGCCGAGAGACCACAGATGGACGGCTCAGGGAATAGAACTTGACCGCCTTTTCCCTGTGGAAATTACACGTCGTTGGTCTTAGCATTCGGTGAGCCCTCACCTATCAAGACAGCTTCTCTGGGTCGGTTTTTTCGTTTCACTACATGAATTGTAGTTAACGATTAAAAACGTAATTTTTCTAACAGCACGTATTTGATGGTCAATATTCAAACGTGGCGGATAATTCAGTGGTTCGAAATCCGAGGAATGGTTAACAGCAAGCCCCTAAGTCTTCCACTTATGCTGGAATTTCTCTTGCGCCTTCCTAGTTCTTATTTCCGATCCGAAGGTGCAGGCAGGTGGGGGGAGGTGGTTTTATTACGTAGACTGGCCAAAAGTTTTACAATAAAGGAAATTTGTCATAAAAAATAGCTGTGCGTGTTGATTCAAAGTGGTTACACGATGATATCTTTTCATGCTCGTTTCACATACATCACCTGTACGTATGACTTGATAATAATCTCGGTTATTTTCATGGCCTCTTAGGCCAAATAACTCATTTTTCTCTAGTTATAAATGCAATTTACATTCATTTTAATTTTCAGTTTGTAATTGCATCGAAACAAAATGATAATTATAGTAAAAAGTCTTTATTGGGGCGAGATTGAGACTAGATGGTGCTTTCCTCCACCTAATTCCTCGTCACTTACATGCATATATGCTTCAACAATTATTTCAACAAAGAGTTCAGAAACTTTTACAGTGATCATTGGTAAATACGAATAAATGAAAAAATGTGACAATTGGGGGAACAATTGTGTATAGTGTAAACAGATATATACGACATTTTTGGGGAAAACGTAAGGATTGTGAACTGATACCCTTGACGAAAAAATCCACTACAGCTTGATTATCAACATGAGATAGAAAAAAATGTTATCTGTGTGACATCAGTGTGACCAGTTTTTGGGGGATGATTGATGGCGTTGGATTGGCATGATGGGGGGTGGGTGGAGTCATTATATTTCCGGTTTGTGGGTATCCCTCTTTATTTGGTCTCAGCGTTTGCTCCTAGGTTTTGTAGGTCAAAGAACCTTCCCTTCATTTATGCCTCCTTTTATGATTCGAGGAAATCCAAATTGAGGTCTCTTAGTATCCCGCGTCCCATTGGTTCTTCCCTCTCGTGCTCCGCGTGGCTTTTGTATCCATTCACCGTGCTGTTTAATGCCTCGTTTCTCATTTCATACGTCACCGGATAAAGTCGTCAAGTCTCATCCCCCGCGTGCATTTTGGAATTCATCCTGGGGATTATTTTCCCAATGACTCACGCATATCTTTTATTGAGTGAACCACACCCCTCGCGAATGTTTTCACAGGATTTTTTTCTTTATTTGGAACCGAAACTTTATTGGGAACAATGAACCACGCTTCTTCTTCGGCGTCGAATGGTGGTATGAGAAATTCTTTGCTCAATGCATCTCGAATAGCTTTCATCGCATGTCACGCTGCTTTCGAGAAAGGCGAAAAAAATCCACTCGTCTTTCTTAGTTTAACGTCTGCTGTCAGTTTCCCCCATCTCCATGCCAGAATTCTCGTTCCCTTCCTGTGGGTTTACATTTATGTTGTCTTCTTGAAGTCCATTTTGTTTAAGCATGTTGGTAGGTTTTCCAAACTTCTTCAGTTCTGTCACTGCGATGTGACCCATGAAACGAGGCGTGTTAATTTCTTCTCCGCTCACCCCAATTCCATGGACCGTACCCTGTGATTCTATAGTTATCGGTTTCAGGTGTATTTTGAAATATTTTTGCTGTATTTTGATACTGTATTTGCTGCATTTTGTTCGCTTAATTTATTGAAGCTCGTTATCCCCCTTCAGTTTTTCGTTCGCGATATGGGAACATGGTTCTATTGAAATTGATGGACTAATTATTTTTCATTCAAATCTATAGCAACTTTTTTTCAGTTATGTTAATGTGGCTTTCCTCTCGATGCTGCCAAGGTCTTCTCAAATTCTACACATACACGAGTTGTTGTAACGTGTATCATGTTGTCCACCCGCATCCTTAACCATGGTATATTCTCCATCGGTTCCCTTATTCTTTCCAATCATAATAGGTTTCGGAAAGCCCGTCTTCTAACTTTTGGATGATTGTGCAATAATTTCCAAAAGTTCGTGGGTAATCTGCGCCGAGCCCAGAATTGGAGAATAGTGAGAATGTTCGTTATTTTGGCATTCAGTGGCTGGGAGGGGACTTGGACTTTAATATTTTCACGTCATTCTGAGAGATGGCTGGGCCTGTCGGCCACTGAACATATCTCTCATGTCTCATAAACGAAAATGTTCACCTTTTCCCGATTCCCTGCGCGCCGGTGACCACCTACAGACTTTTGGAAATAACGGTACTTGTTAGCATTTTGAACACAGTTAAAATCTCCTTTCCTTATTTCCTACGGTATTTAAATCATTAGGATTCCCCGAATCCGAATACATTCGAAATCGTTGATATCTTGCACAATTCAATACAGGATGTCCGTATCATTACTTCCGATCTTCCCGATAATTTCTTGGTTGGTTTTGTCTGTTCCGGGCGTCTGAATGCGGTCGGATACTGGCCCATCTTTATATTGTGCTCCTCGCATTCTTTTTTGTTGAATTAGTCTTCCTGAGGCAGTGGTGGGGAACCTATCTCGGCCAAATACGAGACGAGTCCCAAAATAATCTCGATTTTTTTTTCGGAAAAAGTGGTTTGAAAATTTTATGAAGGGATATCTCCAGCGTGAACCTAGAATGCGTTATTCGCCGCATTTGTGTGAGGGTATAGAGAAAAGGTATGGCAATAAAATGAACTAATTAAGTATGTAGGTAACTTTTATTAACGTGAATGTGACTTTACTTATTATAATCACCCAAACTTGTGAAAGTCTGCATTCGCAATTAGCTAGTGAGTTATCATGCACATTTCAAAGGACGACTTTGTGCATAAGCCAACCAACAAAACCACTATTTTTGGGGACGTTCATTCTTTTATTGGATTTTTTAGTTAAAGACGAAATTACTCGTCTGAGATGCATGGCGGATGTTCTCCGGTTTCCCATTGCCACCTTGATTTAGATCTCGCAGCGTGGTTCACCTTTGAAAGCAAGTCTTACGGCATTCTTGCCTGATTTAAATAATGAGCTACATTGTTCCTTCTCGTTTTCTCTTCCCTTAAAATTGAGATTGTACATCTACATGATATCTTACAGAAGTAATATGTTCTCAAAGTCAAATGTAACCTATGCAGAAGCAGTTACCACTTCTCAACCTCCGGCCATTTTATTAGCTATTGACTGCAAGCATTCCATGGAGTATTTACTAATCAAGTTAATAGCAGTTTGCGTCGTTGCTTAAATTGTTGAAAAAGGTGCATTTATATTTATGGGATCGGAATACAAACGGTTGACTATCAATATCCATTATCGAATTAATAGTAAATTCCTCCTTCTATAATGCCCGGAATTTTTATACAGCCTATGAATTGGGTACACCGATTTAAACAATAGGTATCCAATCAAAATGAATAGGAGATTATTTAAACTACAGTGAACAATAATACAAATTGCTCCTCCTCAGGATACATTGCATAGACTACGGGAATGAAAGAATTTATTTCAAGCAAATATATACGAACATATTTAATGCTAGGGAGTAAATGGACTTACGTGGCATGAAATGTAGGATGTATATAAAAATTTGTGACGAAAAATATCGGAGCGCTGAAATGCGGTGAAATCCAAAAAAAGAGAAAAAGCACGTGATGTATGGTGTTGAGCGTCTCTTTTTAGTGAAACACTGAAGGTTATCTGTTCAGGGTCAATTGAGCGCATCATTTTGAAGAGGGATCTCTCTCGGAAGGGGTTGCCGTCTTCCATCTTAGGAATCAGAATTGGTGTTGCTGCGTCACTTCTCGTACTGTGAGCGCATTCTGTTCCTCTGATTTGCTGTTCATTTTTGCAGGGGCGGTGCCTTGGCCACTACATTCCTCGCACAGTCCTCGGGCGGCCAGCTACTGGCCTGAAATGTCTGCATCCGACGCATCACTCGCCGCCGCAGGTAAGTCCACGGAATTGAGTCAGTGGTAGCGGTCTAACCGCGCTCAAGTCGAATTCCCCTGTGCCACAGAGGAATATATATATCATTCGTTCAAATCCAGATCTATTCTATAAGAAATCTCTCTGTGTGTATATATATATACATATATATGTATATATACGTAACAACTTTGATTAAAGCATTTATACACATAAACCCAGAGAAAGGACACTCGCATATCTAGTTGACGTTTCGACGGCACGGCCGTCGTCATAATGCCGTTCTTGGGGGAAGAGCGGAGATAATATGTGTGGGGGGGTGAAGGGGGAAAGGTAAGTGACGAATAGGAATTGGGCAAGGGGGTAAAAGGGGATGTATAGACTGACCCGATGAAACTATCCTATATATATATATATATATATATATATATATATATATATATATATATATATATATATATATAATATTTGCACGGCACAATAGAACACAAATGAAATAGTAGCACTGAAAAGGACACTCACATTGTAGATTAAGCTTTGGGCCTCCTCCGAGGCCTTCTCGAGGCAGTCTTCCTTGAAGTTCATTCGGCCTCCTCCGAGGCCTTCTTCAAGTAAGACTGCCTCGAGAAGGCCTCGGAGAAGGCCGAAAGCTCAAACAATCTACAATGTGAGTGTCCTTTTAATGTTACTATTTTATTTGTGTTCTATTGTGCCGTCCTAATATTATACAGCTCGTGTGAGTGTCTCTATATCATCGATATGTATCTATATATATATATATATATATATATATATATATATATATATATATATATATATATATGTATCCCATCTTCCTCAATTATCCCACACTGCTTCCCACGACCAATATTTTGATAACTGCTCTGTTTCGGTGATTGAAAGCCTTCCTGAATCCGCAAGCAGTATAGAGGTGAGAACCCGTGAGAAATCTAGGTGATTCAGTCATTTAAACCTCCCGGGCTGAACTCAACCCACTGAAACCACCCAAGAGCCGCTAACACATTTCCTCTCGCCCCCTAGATAGATGAAATGCAATAAAGCAATGAAATCCTCTTTTTCTCTCTTGCCGTCGCTCATATTTCGTAGTCATAGGCAGCGAACCGTAGAGTTCGTTATATTCCGACGCCTATTGCACCAATAGAAAGGTTGGGAGAAATATAAAATCATCACAAATGTGCAAGTCCTCAGTCTTTAGATTGTGTCTGATCCCCACACGTTAGCTTACGTAGTCATTCTGTATTCGTGAGTCATTCGGAAGATGTTTTTGACGCAAAGCGTGAGCTTGTAGCTTGTATTATTAAATATGTTCTTCTCTTCCCCTTCCTCCGGTCGCAATGATCATCCCACTCCGCAAACTTTTCAGTCACCCCTTCAGAGCATTTCCCACGATCACCTGGGCCCGCCGCTCAGGTGGCGTGAGCAATGAGCGGAGAGAAATTTGTGGGAAGGGCGAAGGGGGAGGGGGACTGTGACAGTTGCCCAAGGCCAGCGCAGGCAGTCGAGTGTCATTTGAAATCCTCGGGTGAGAGATTCAGCGGGTGGGGCGGGGATGGGCCCTTTAACAGAATTTCACAAGTTCTCGCAGCACGCTACCCAAAACGGGAGGGCGGTTTTAAATTTCTCTCGATAATGGTGGCGCGTAGACGCGATTTGTAATTTGAATAGTGTTTTATGCTTCGCTGGGAAAAACTGCTGCCTGACTTTTTATTTATGCTGATGAGAAATATAAATTTTGTTTTGAAATAATACCTCCAATATTAGGCACTTTATATTTTTAATGGGTAGGCTAGCATCCGCTGAATATATTGGGGAAAGTAATGCATTACACTCTCTCAATACGAAAGATAAGTAAACATCGTAATTCGTCATAAAATAAAAATTACTTATGCATAGAGCGTTGAAATAGTGGCCGGAGGTCCTGTTTTCGATTACCAGTGGCAATGATAACCCTCAGCTTTACCCCAGCTGTGTGAGTTTCGGCTTTCTTGGGAAACCACAGGTGGCATAGGGAAAGGCCACCTACTCTTTTGTGAAATTTTCACGAGACTTCGTATTAGGTGAACTCTACCCTCACCTTTCAAACCAACCTTCGGGTAGATTACCTTGGTCTAGTGTAATTAAATTCATATAAATTTTACCTTTCAAAGAAACGTGCAGTGTTTGGCCCTTCTCTTTCTTTGGAGATTCCGCAACTTCCATCTCCATTCGCATAAATAATCATTGTTTTTCAACCCAAGTCGCATTCCTGTTCACCCTCTCTATTCTCGTGTATTCGGCTCCCCATGACTTATCCCCCCTCTATCGCGGCTTCTCTCTTCCCGTTCTAGAATCCCTCCCCGATTCCGCTGCAAGTACGGAAGTAAGGACTCGTGAGGCCACAAACATATACAGGGACTTTCATTTCTACCAACCACCAGGTCTCAGATAAATGCACGAAATCTCAACCCTTTTCCTTCACCTTTCACTTTTCTTCCATCGATGAAGACGGAGGGGGATCGATATGTTGCAGTGGCTATCGTACTGGCTTCCTACCTAGAGGGTCCGGGTTCGAATTCCGGCGGCGTCGAATATTTTTCAGTTGTATCTCGATCCCTACTCGAGGTGCTTTGTTGAGGGCACTTTGAGTGAGTACGCCGTCCGTTGGATGGGACGGTAAGCTATGGCCTCTTGGCTCCTTTTGTTAAGAGTGGGCTAATGCCAACGCCGAGTTTCTCTAATCCCTAATGGCGCAAATGACCTTAGCTGTCGGTCGCCTTCCCTAAATACTACTACGAAGACGGAAGGTCCCTGCCGGAACATCCCAATGACCATGCGAGTGCTTTTATCTGTTTGGAAATGGAAGGGTGGAGAGAAACCCGGTGTCGGCATTAGCCTGCTCTTGTCGGAAGGCGCCAAGGGGTCTTCAGTTTAACGTCCCATCCAACGGAAGTCGTACTCACTCAAAGTGCCCTCTACAAAGCACCTCAAGTAGGGATCGGGATAATACTGCAAAATATTTGTTGTCTTCAGGATTTGAACCCGGGCCCTCTCAGTGGGAAGCCAGTACGATAACAACCCGATCCCGAGGCTATTATCTGTTTGTTTTACATGCAGTATGTGTGTGGTGTCGTCGAGTTTACATGTACGCACTCTCAAATGTAAAAGTCGCGAATTCCATGCGTAAATGCAGATTTTAGGGAATTTGCATTACAAAACTCAGGAGAAATAAATCATTAAAATAAAAGAACAACTAATCTCATTTTGATTCTGGATACTCACCCCCCGTCTCGAAGTTCCTTTGCTTTTTAGTTGACCAAGAATACAATGGCCGACGTGTCAGCTTCCAAATCCACTCAATCATAAGCACCCACCACTGGAAACTTGGTGTCAATTTACGTTACGGGTCCGACAAGACCGTGGGAAACCACCACGTATCGTAAACGAACTAGGCCTCCTTCTTCCGTTTGGTCCAATGATGCTTGAGCTCCAGCCTCCGACTATCCTCGCAAACCTCCCCCACCCCATGACCAAAGGTTCCCATTCCATCTCAAGAACCACATTTTGATGGATGCGAAAAGTTTCCGGCCGAAAGGCATTTTTTTAATATAAAAATTTTAAAGCAGTTCCAATTCATGTATTCATTTACCAATCGAGTTGTTAAGATTATAAAACCACGAGTACGTCAATTGCTTTAAACTAATAGGGTTTCAGCAGGCCTGGGCAATCTAAAAGGAATTATCAGAGTAATCAAAAGTGAAATCAGGTGATGTTCATCTCTTGGTGTTATATAAAGAATATATACATCCCGGGTGGTTAAAACTGCACAGTCGTGCATTTTTCCATGTTTTTTCGTGGAATAATGCTTTCTGTACTACAGACAACTCCTGTGGGGAATTCGATAAGTGTCAAAGGAAAGGCATCCACGTAGGACAATTTTAGAATCAATTGGCGCAGGGGTGGTCTCGGAACGGAGACACATGGCTGGCGCGGCGGGTAAGAGCTGTAACGGCCGTAAAAATCCGTGAACATTGGACTTCCGGCCGAATGTAATACACTCCTGATATCCCATCTGGGGTCCGTATGTGTTCCCAGTCTGCTCCATCACTCTGATGACTATTCAAAGTCTTGCTCTTCCCCCTCCACTATTCTAGTCTCTTAAACCCGAGTCCTCAGCTCCAACTCACGAGAATAGCCTTCATACTATTTTCCTGTACCTCTATACACGTACATGTGTATATGTATATAGTGATGGTGCCCAATGTGGCTGCAGTGGTTCACCCCACTGCAAACAGGAAGGACACGTTTACTTGTACTAGTAACCCATGGGAATTAAATCAAACCAAATAAATTTAAATTCATAAGGAGACGAGCGTCTCTTTTGCTAATACCTTCATTGCATAAAATCAAAATAGTTCATTGGTCAAAAATTTTATATCACTTTAATACTCTGAAAATAGCGCTTTCACCTTTTGCCGAGCACCTCAAGATGATTTGGGAAGTAACTTCAGGTAACGGTGTGGATTTTACGTTATTTTGTGCGATGGAAAAACGCACTAATTAATTACGGAAAGCACGAAAATCTATCTGATGATTAAAAAAGGTTTTAGAATATACATGTATTTTTATGGGCGATGACGAATACATTCACCTTGTGGGAAAAGATGATGGTTGCTATTCAATAACTTTATTCCTAATGGTAATGGGAGTTTTTGGATTCAATGCAATAAGCTGTAGGCTTGGTTACATTACCTTATTGCATGTCAATCCAAGAATGCCTTGCAATTCACCTTTGGTTGTTAAATTTCATAGCGTTTATGGATAGGAAGCGGGTGATGTTAAATGAATGGAAATATATATTTCGGAGGAGATTAACAAATTTTGAGAGAAAGTGGAAACCTTACATCAAAATAGTCCAATTGCTATTAATGAATTCCAATCATGTAACTCTCTTTCTAACTTGCGATCTCCTTAAAAAGGCGCTGCCACACCATTCCATTAGGTATTTATCATCTTCAATTCCCCTACTCTTAGAAAACGGTTAATACTCGTAATAATTGTATTTTGGCATTAATATGCCTCGGTAACCATTGCACGTAGTATGTCCGAATTCTCTGTGAATGAAAATGGGGCTTCCCGTTGACCGACAATTTGAAAGTGAAAATAATTGCTTAAAATTTGCGTTCAATCACATTGTTGATACCTTTTCAATTAACATTTTAAATGTTTGAAAAATTAAAATTTTCGACCATTTTCCCGTATAAACGTCTACTTTTGAAGTCTCTAAAGCGATTCTTTCGTGCATACATTAATAAAAGAAAATGGTTCAACCGAGTATAGAAAACGATTCTACGTGTTAAGCAAATAGAAAACGTTTCGGAAGTGATTTCGTCGAATTTATGATTCCTATATGGGCGATTCTCTTTTTTCTGGTGAGTGTATGTATGTATCTATAGCATGTAAACGTTTCGTCTTGTTATCTTTGATCATTTGTTCTACCGAGTTATTTGAAGAGGTAGCCGTCAGTGAAAAGGCAAAATTTGTGATTATGAGAATGTTTACTACCAAATCCGGAGCACTTGCAAATCAGGTCGCATTTGTCCGGAAGGTTTCTTGCGGAGATCTATAAGCCCTGAAAAATTCAGAAATATCGCCGCGGTAATTGGCACTAGGAATTTATATAATATATTATCAACATCTTCATCGTCTTCAGACGTCTTCAGGAGTCGCTTTATTTTAATAGAGGAAATATCCACCGGAATTATTATCCCACGCATCCAATAATATAATCGAACTACTCACAAAAGTACTTCAACTTCTCGTTCATCAAACGAAGAAACCGCCATGACCCGTTTTTCTGTGGACGCCCTGCCCACGGCCGCGACGTTTCCACTTGGGCGGGACGCGCGAACTGATCATAGGATTAGCCCAATCAGGGGACGGGACTTGCTCGACCTGCACGCGTAACTAAATTCTCTCTCCGGATTGGTCGAACAACCTCCGCACCGCACCAACCATCCCGTACGCTCGCGTGAAACCTTTTCTGCAGGGATAGATGCTACTCTCTAAATGGGAATGATTTTAAAACCCTACTTCTAACACTTATGATCAAAGTGTTAGGTCAAATATATCTAATCAATAGCATGACCCTCAAAATAGCCAAGTGTGAGCAATTGCATAATTAAACCCGACGACAAGAGGAATATCTATCGTAATATGTATTTTTATATTCTTTCAAGTACGACGAGCGTGTCAACTACTCAGGCTCCTTTCTCAGTTTCATCCCGGAGACACAGTCCCAAGCTACACCCCTGACCAACCCGCCTCCCTACGAGCTCACCTCCCCCTCAGATGGGGTGTGTGCACGCATATGTGCAACAAGAGGCATATTACGCGTCAACTTGACCGTGATGGTTATGCATTGATAAGCGTTTTTAGGGATGAACGAGTGGACTGTTTTTTATTTAGTATTACTTCTCTGTTATTGAAGATTTAGAATTATTATTTAAACCCACTCGAGAATCCGATGGTTTTTACAACTTGTTACTGTAAAGGATTGTTTCATTCGAGGGAAATTTTAAAATAAAACTCTTGCAACCGTCGATTAAATATTATTTAATAAATGTTACCCTTAGTTCATTAATCTGATTGGGTATCCCGTTACCAGGTAAGCGGTATATGGCAAGTAATGTGGCTGCTTTTTAAGATAATCAAAGTGCTGGTTTTCTACCTTCTACGATTGGGCTCGCAATTTTCTACTCCGGTGAGGTCGTCATCGCGAAAATTTCATCTGGGAAAATAAAAATTTTTGGTCGGGGTAACCTCGTGAAAAAACATGTTTTTGAATTTTCTTCAACAGAGTGTACGACCAGCGGTCTCGGCGAACACTAGTCGTAGTGCTTACTATAACCAAGGAAGGAGACAAGGAATTACGAAAAAGTTCTGCCACCAGAACGGCCACACTGCCTTTGGGCCCAGCCCTATGCGAGCGTTCACCCTTGCCGTCCTTACGTGAGCAGCGGATGTCCCGCGGAAAAATAGGATTAGGACACCCATTCATGTCGCGGTCCCGTCCATTGCGGGGAGGTATCCTCGAGTTAAGCAGCCGGGTAGACTGGTGCGTGAAGCGTCGGGTCTAACGCCCAGGATACATCCCGGAGGGAAAGAAAATCACGGCGACTTGGGATTCGCGTAATTGCCGCTAGGAATAATGTGATTTTCGGGAAATCGCCCTAATTTTTGGTGACTTCCGTGACATTTCCGAAGTATTAAATATTATTGCCCCCATACTAATGAAGTATTGTCATCACTATTCGCTTTCACGAGCAGGAGGGAAATGACTACGGGGACGTTAAGTACGAATATTAAGAAGACACTCGTCAAAACTTTCAAATGGAACGTGGTTTTGTACGGCACGGAAACATGGTCAGTGAATCAACGTTATTGGCGTAGATTAGAGTAATTTGAAATGTGGTTGCGGTGAAGGATTGAGAAGGTGAAGTGGACAGAAAGAAAAACAAACGAGGAAGTGCTGGCCAGGGTGGGGGAGGAGAGGGGATTGTTGGGAAAAATCAAAGGAGACAGGAAAAATGGTTTAAAAGCATATTGATTGGCAGAGTGATATTGAAGACTGTGATAGAGGGGAATATACTAAGTTAGTGAGGAAGGGGCAGGAAAAGGATAGGGTTGTTGAATGGAATGAAGATAGGAAGTAGGTAAGTATGTTGAATTAAACAAGGATTTACGGCAATGGCCAACAATAAAATCTCTATCCTGCAACGTGGTACCGTGGTGAGTCGAGAGTTCAACTGACCGGTGTTCGCCGGGTTCAAATCACGGAAGTTGTCTTTACAAACTTACATCTAAAATAGGCGGCATTAATGGTAGAATTTCTTATAAATTTGAATGATGGCACAGGGATTTGGATCGGCTAACCTTCACTGATTGTGTGGATTTGGCACGCATTAGTGCGGGTCTACCCTTGCCAATGAAGCACAACCTGGTTCTGATTGGATGTTGTGGTTTGTGTATCCCAATTTAAGAAGCGTTCTTCATTTGTTACATTACCTGTTTCACTAGACATATGTATGGCCTCTCAATGTTTCAAATAGAGAGCGGTTCTTAAAACGTTTACATAGTTACTTAAAATGTCTACGTATGTTGAGATCACATAGTTACTTAAAACTTCCTCGCATGTTGCGATGATCGTCAATGTTATAGAAGAAATTAATTTCATATTTTGAATTTATTTCAGAACAAAAATAAACATATTTGATAATAAAAGTGAGCATATCTTGGCATGCTCGAGGAAAAGTGTTCCAACGTTTCAAGGATTGCCAAACCAAGGAAGCCATTGGCATTAGTACGAATCAAATCGTGCCTAATTTAGGATCGTTTGAAATTATATGGTCATTACACTAATTTTCTATCTTAAGTTTATACGTTGTTTAATTTGCACTTTTAGTTTTTGGCGTTCGTTCTTAATCGTTAGTAATTTCTTGAAAACAATCGACATAAGAGAACTTGGTGCAAGATCAGAAGCCGGAAGAGTGGTCCAAAAGTGCTCGTCTGCTCTGCATTCTTTGATCTTTCTGTTGATCGATAAGCATTTTCGGTGTCCACCGTACACACCGTTTGTGATTCCTGACCTTTTCCGTAACAATCTTGTTATTCTGATGAGTTCAACAAGAGGAAATGTATTAGCCACTAATCGTCAATTATCGACCAGATCGCAGTTCTTGGCTCACTGGTTGAACAATTTCATCGGTCTGGATACTGAGCCTACCATTCGCTCTTCGTCATGCATATGTGTGCGGCCATTTTTGAAGTCTCGACTCCATTATCTAAACTTCCCTTCAGTCATTACTGTAGGTCCATAAACTAGGCACAACTCCCGATGAAATTGGCTGGCTGATTATCCTTTTGCGCACAAAGGAATCACAGCACGGACTTTGCAACCGGCGAGAGCAATGATTTTGCTAACATTTTTATCTACATTATGTGAACTTTTATCCACAGTATGATAAACCACTCTCTTGGTTTCCAGGTCTTTAAAAACACTACCTCCCAGTCATCACCCGTAAACTATTACCCCTTCCCAAACTCATTATCGCATACCCACAATCTTACCTCCACGGCAGGGTATCCTCAGTAATACCCCCCCTAGCAATACCCCCCAGCCACACCCTCACGGCAGAACGCCCTCCTACTCCTTCCCACTCAAAATACTCACAGGCAACGTCGCTAATCTTTGTCCTTCATGCACAACTGAATTCCTCGAAAATAACCTTGAGTCACTACATTTTACCCAACTGTCCACCAAATTCCGGTGCCGATTTCAGCAAACCTTTTCGACCCTAAAACCCTTTTGCACCAGAATTCTTCCCTAAAGGACACCACAGATCCCTAAACCCTCTCGCACCGGAATATGTCTCTTTCCAACTTGAAGGTAAAAATACGTCTCGAGGGCTTTCCTCTTCAACCATTGATCTACGTGAACAATACGTACCTTCAAGCAAATTCCTTAACAATCAATTAACCTAATGCGAAATTTCTATATCTCACCCCCGTTCTTTTCAAATAATTTACCCCAACGCTCAAAGTCTCTCTGCACGCCTTGACGAATTGTGCCAACTTCTACCTGACAATGACGTTCATGCAATTTCCATCGCTGAGACTTTGCTAAAGCCTCATATTTCTACCACGTTTGTCGTCACCCTTGGATACAGCTTCTATCGACATGATCGTATTGGTAAGGGCGGTGGAGGCGTAAGTGTCTACGTGAGAAAAGATCTATCATTAAAAATTACATCAAAAAGTTATTACATTTGCTGCAAATTACCCGAGTTTTCATTCTTGGAGATAACCTTCAACAAAAAAAAATTCTTTTAGGCATCGTTTACCGCCCACCCAAGGTGGGTTATTTTTCCGATTTGAAAGAAGCCTTATCTTCCCACATTTCTAACTATGGTCATGCTATTATTACCGGTGACTTCAATGCCAACTTTCTTTCCTTAACTTATTACTAGAACAATTACTAACTCTATGTCATACCTTGGCCATAGCATACCTCCCCTAGAACCTACCCATCATGCATCTCCACCAGCCCGATGGCTTGATGTCATCATTACAGCCAATCCTGACAAAGTTACAACAAAGGGGCAACTTTCTACCGCAGGAATATCCATGCATGATGTATTATTTTTAAAATACTCAGATGTCCTAAATTTAAGCATAAATTCATTCTTACTCGCGATTTCAAGTTGATAGACGACAAAAAGCTAGTATCCGATGCTGCTACCATTCCATGGCAGTCTATAGATTTCATCGGCGACATATATAAAAAAGTAGAATTATTTAATACCTTCTTAAATGACTTAGGAGACAAAAATGCACCGTTAAAAAAATTCGACTCAAAACCATGCTCCCCGTGGATAACAGGTAAAATAAAAGCCTTGATGCGCAGGCGTGACGCAGCTATAGCCTATCTAAAAAACATGAAAACGAAAATTTATTCCATGTCCACAAAAAATGGCGTAACAAAACTAAGCAGGTCATCAGAAATTCCAAAATTAGATATGCCTTCCAAATATCTTATTACTTATTGCCTTCCAAATAACTTATTGCAAAAAAATAATACTTAAACAATTTGCATAATTCTGGACCAACTCCAGTTTCCGCTGCAAGCTCGTTTAAATTTCTCCCATTACACAAATGCAAGTCCTGCAGGCCCTAAAAAAAATCAAGTCCTCCTCAGATGGAGCTGACGGAATGTCAGCTATTCTCATCCGCAAATTACTTCCTAATGTGCTTCCTGTTATAACTCGTATCTTTAATTGGTTTATCCTAACTGGAACATATCCCTCGCTCTGGAAACGCGCCCTCGTCCGTCCCATCCCAAACAAATCCACACCCACCAGCATCGCTGAATACAGGCCAATCAGCATTTTGCCTCCTTTATCAAAGGCATTCGAGAGACTCATGCATGAACATGTCTCAAAGTTTCTCAATGAAAATGACTTACTTGATCCTCTACAATCAGGTTTTCGGTCCTCTCACAGTACAGCTACCGCTCTCCTTAAAATAACAGATGATATCCGACTATCCATGGATCGCAAAGAAGATCGCAAAATCTAGGAGGGTCGTCATTGTCACGCGGTGATGACTCTCCTAGACTTTACCAAAGCCTTCGACTCTATTGACAAAGATATTCTCTTAGCAAAACATCAAATCCTGAATTTTTCTTCCTCGTCTTTACAATGAATTTGCTCATCCTTAATTGACCGATTTCAAAGAGTCATCACACCTAACTCATCCCCTAACTGGCTTCAAATGCACAGGGGTGTTCCACAAGGAGTCATTCTTGTGCCCTTCTTTTTCCCCTGTATATAAATGGTATTAGTAAAGGTATTTCTAATGGCAATGATTTACAAAATATCACAATTCCCGTCTTCACGACCTATCTAGAATTATTAACGAAATTAATTCCAATCTTGCTGCTTTGCCACTACGGGGTATAAAAAATGTACTGAAAATAAACCCAGTCAAAAGTCAGTCCATTGTAATCGGATAACATAAACTACGTCCCAAAATGAGTACTGAGGAATTCCCTCCACTAAAATTACAAGGATCTATCATATCATACCTAAGGACAGTAAATAATTTAGGCGTAACCATTAATGGAAGGTTTTCTCGGACTGATCATGCAATTGCTCTCTGCAGAAAAATAAGCTCATCCCTTCATTCACTGAAAAGGTTGAAGCACGTTGCTCCCCCCTCCTTAAAGATTCTTCTTGTATCCTCTCTTCTCATACTCCATTTTGATTACTGTGATGTGGTTTACCAAAATCTTTCAGGCGAACTAAAAACCAAACTCCAGAGGACCCATAATTCCTGTGTGCGGTTCATATGTGATCTTAGAAAATACGATCATATTTCTGATTTATTTACAAGAATATCCTGGTTAAAGCTAGAGGGTCGCAGGCATTTACATACTCTTTCCATTTTCTACAGGATATTTTCAAACGACACACCTAACTATGTATGCAGAAATTTCCTCCCCATCAGCTCCATCCACAACAGGAACACTAGGGGCAATAATAAACTTGTCCCACACTATCGCACGGAAATCTATCGCAAATCTTTTCATGCTGCATTATGCCGTCTACGGAACTCTCTCCCAGATGACATGAAAAGAACTCTCCAGCCACAACAAGATTTAAGAGAGCACTACACAAGTTCATTTTCCTCAGGTACAAAACTTAACCAGTATACCCTCCCTCATTTCACTCAGCTGCTATATAGATCACTGTTTCTACTTTTTCTTTTGCCGTCTTAAGCAGCAGAATTTAGCATCATTATTTTTTTAGTTAATATTATATTTCTCATTACTCCCCATGTGTTTTCAATGTAATCAATTTCTTAATTTCTATTTCAGTAACTTAATAAAATGTATACTATGTGAAAATATTTACCGTGTCTATGTATCTTTCCTCGAATTAATAGGGTTTTCGCAGGATTTTCAGACACCCCTTCCCTTCGTGGGTGTATTCCTGCGTGAGTTTTTACTAGTTGAGCAATGCCACGCTCTCCCTAGCTTTTCCCACAAATCTCATTCTTTGCTTAGACTTTCCCTATTTTATTTTTCTCTTTCTTCACTGTCATTTACTTTGAGTGCGCTTGTATGTTTAGGTGCATCCTTAATTTATATATGCATATGTATGTAGAAATGGATGTACAGGGTCCGTACAACAAGTATCGGGAATGGTTCCAAAAATCAAAATTTATTGCAGTTACCATTACAACTGCTTAATAATCTTCAAAATACATTCCTCCTGCATTGATACACTTAGATCGTCGCGTCTGCCACTCGTCAAAAGCCCGCTGGAAGTCGGTTTCCGGAATATTGTTGAGAGCCTTTGTCGTCGCCGCTTGAACCGCCTCGATGGAGTCGAGCCGGTATCCTTTGAGCTATCCTTTGGGGTAATAACGCTGTCGAGAAAATCTTCATCTTCCTGGACGCAGTCCAAATTTTCTTGCGAAATTTCTACCCGCGACAGTTTTTGTTCCTCGCTCAAGACTTTCGGCACCAGCTTCGCGCACACTGTCCTAATCGCAAGATCCTCTATTACAATGGTGTGGACGGTTCCGACTGAAAGGCCAGTCTCCTCACTGATAAGGGCGATGGTTAAACCCCTGTCTGAGTTCAAAACTTTTTCACCTTGGCCACCTGAGCATCGGTTCGAGCGGTCGTCGGGCGTGCGACGCGATGCTCGTCTTCAACGAGCTCCCGGCCTTCCTTAAGTATTTTGTTCCACTCAAATACTCTTGTGCGGCTAAAGACATCATTCCCATAAGCCCTTTTAATGAGTTCAAGGGTCTCCGACGTGGATTTCCCGAGTTTAATGAAAAACTTCACTGCGTAGCGACACCACAAACAATCACACGTCACAAAAATCCACCTCCTGTCTCAACGCATGCCTGGAGGCGACTGAACTAAAGTTGCGCGTGAGTGGTGGGGGACCCCTCTACCGAGCCGACCGGTCGGACCCACATCACCACTCCGTTGAGGCTACATTGAACCAGTCACCATACTTATTGTACTGACCCTGTATATGTATATTATATTTTATCAGGTAATCTACCGGTTAAGGTAGGTTTTTGGATGGACACAATTACCAAAAAAATATTTTGTGACTCCTAAAAAAAAGCACAATGCAGCAACCTAATTTACATCCGGTCCCTCTTCATCTCTGAGTACTTTCTTCCTCCCTTTATCCCGTCCAACATCCCTATCCTGTTCCTGCCCCTTCCTCGTTTGCCTAACATTCGTCCCTCTATTACAGCTTTCAGCATCCCACTGCCGATCAATACTCCCTTCATCCATTTTTCCTGCTTCCTTAGGATTTCTCCCAACAAACCCCTCTCCTCGCCCCCCATATTTAGTATTTCCTCATTTGTTTTCCTTTCGGTCCATTTCACCTTCTCCATTCTTCTCCACGCCCACATTTCAAAAGCCTCCAGTCTACGTCAGCCTCCATCCTGCTTCAGTGACCACGCTTCCGCGCCGCACATAGCTACGCTCCATAACAAAGCTTTTACGAGTCTTTTATTAATATCCTTATTCAACGTCCCTGTCGTCAACTCCCTCCTCCTTGTGGAAGCCTCTTTGCCTAGCGCAATTATTCTCCTTACGTCCCTACTACTTTGACAGTGTTGGTCCAGAACACTTATGAGATACTTTAACTGTTCTACCTGCTCTATTTTTGCCCTCCTATTTTAATGTTTAACTTAGCGTTTCTCTTTCTGGAAAATCGCAAAACCTTTGTTTTATTAATATTGATTCTCATCCCATATCTATCGCCCTGAACTTCCAATTCACTCAGCAATTCTTGCAACCCCTTGGCTGACTGACAAAATAAAGGTTGGTCATCAGCAAACCTAACTAATTTTACTAATTCCTCTCCGACTTTCATTCCTACCTCCATTTCTTCCCATGCCTCTTTAACTATTTCCACCTCATGTATGTATGTTGAACAGCATCAGTGGCAATGGACATCGCTGCCCTATACCTCTTTCTAGCACTGTCCATCCGGACTCCCCGTCCCCCACTCGCACCTGAGCAGTCTGAGACATGTACAGGTTACGGATTAGCCCCCTGTCCCTTCAATATATTCCTGTTTTCTGCAATATACACAAGACTTTTCCAAATGCACTCAATCAAACGCCTTTTTGAAATCTACGAAACAGGCAAAAACCTCCTGATTGTATTCTATCATCCTCTTGATTAGTGATCTCATTACTGCAATGACATAACGCGTACCTCTCCCCTTCCTAAACCCAAAATGATCATCTCGTGAGTAATCATTTGCCCCCTCTTTTTGATGATCCTGAGAGCAACTTTAGCTGCGTGGGATATCAAACTTATTGTCCTGTAGTCCTCACATGATGTAGCCTTTACCTTTTTTGGAATGGGAACTAACACTGATCTCACAAAGTCTTCCGGACAGATTCTTTCCTCATATATGCCACGAACCAGTCCATATAGTCTTCCTCCCACACTTTCTTAAATGCTTCAGTAGTTCCGCAGGAATATTGTCTACCCACGGCTTTATTTGGTTTCATCTCCCTTAATGCCCTTACTATCTCATCGTCGAGTATGTCTGGACCTAAGCTTTCTTCATCTACGTCTTGTTCCTCTAACCTTGTTGGCCTAAGTTCTTTACCATACAGTGTTTCTATATATTTTTTCCATCTTTCTTGGATCTTTTCTGTGGCATTTATTATCTTACCCGACTTATCTCAAATTGTAAGCACAGATCTTCCCTTCTTACTTCGTGATAGTGATTTAACCTTGCTGTTTAGCGCACCAATTTCACCCTTCCTCTGCAAACTTTCCATATCCTCGCTCTGCGTCTTCTACCATGCTTCTTTTGCTTTATTTGTTGCCCGTCTCAATTTATTATTTAACTCTTTGTGCTGCCTTTTTCCAACTCTGTGTTTACTTTATTCCACTTTCTTCTCTCATCTATCCTTCTAATCATCTCATCCATAATCCATGGTTTTCTTTTCCATTTCCCATTAACGGTTTCTGCGTATAACTTCATTTGCGTATTTAAGATATCCCATTCTTGATAAATTCTCATATTTATTCGATAGGACTCAGCTCTTTACCAGCATCCATGTTTTTTAAACAGCCTGCCGATACTCCTTCCTTGTCAATCCATTTAATGCTTCTACATTCCATTTCCTGAACCGCCGCCCCTGCCTTATCCTTTTGAAACGGACGCTACACTTCATAGCAATTTAATTGTGGTCTGAGTCCGCATCCACTCCCAGGAAGCTGTGTGAATCGATCATTCTGTTCCTAAAACTGTGTCTAACTAGAATATAATCTAACTGGTACGTTGCTGAGTCACCTGGCAGTTTCCATGTATGTCTACGCCTTTTGTGGTGTCTAAACCAAGTGTTGCTGATGAATAACCCCTGTCTCCTGCAGAACTCAATTCCTTTCTCCCCGCGGTCATCCCTCGTGCCTAAACCGTAGTCTTCCACCTCATCACCATCTCTTCCTTAGCCTACCGTCGCATTCCAGTCCCTCATCGCTATCAAATATTTACCGGCAGGAACACACGCTATTATGTCCTCTAACTGATCGCGCAACCTATCGACTTCCTCCTCCTTATGATTGCATGGAAGTATGTATTCCTGAACAACGGTCAAGTTCGTTGATTCAGCTTTTATCTCTGCTTGTAATATCCTATTCGTTCCTCTCTGTATGTTTACTACGCTCCTTCCTACGTTTTCATTCAATATTATGGCAACCTTTCGCTGGCTCTCATCCCCTCCGCTGTATATTACTCCATAACTATCACTCCCCCGATATCCTTCCTTCTAATCTCGCAAAGACAAAAAATATCTATATTTTCTCTGCCCATCTCTTGCTTTACATTCTCTAATTTTCCTGTCCTCAGCATTGTCCTAACATTCCAAGTTCCTATTCTGACTAATTTGGTCTTCTTCACTTGCGTCTTCTGTCCTGCTGCTGTCGGTTTTCCCTTGCAAGGGTTTCGTGGGATGACGACCGCGGAAGCCTTGCCTCTTCCGCTGCCGGGCACGACACACGGCCGATTGGGCCAAGTCCCGTAGTTGCCCGGACTCATATTCTCCATTGTCCATCATTATGCTCTTGGGAATGATAATTCAGGTAGTTTCCCGTTGCCTGCCGCAATAGTGTTTTTAACGTGACACCATCCCTCAATGGCTGCCCCACTGGAGTCAGACGTCTTTGCAGCCGCCTCACTGAGGAACAGATAAGAGCAATAACTTCAGTGGCTTCTGAAACAATCAATATATGATGCCACAAGCGTACAATTTTGTTCTGGCTCACCAATATTTAAATATTAGAAAACAATGACACATCATTTTCGCATATGCTTCGAATTATGTGGACTGTCTTTTGGCTTCTAATATTCGACCTCTCAGGCATGGGTGACCCTACCAGGAGCAATTATTCGTATTATTACTCCCGCTAGCACAGGATTCATCGGAACGCACAAGCCCTTCTACCACGTCAAGGTTGTAGTCCATGGGTGGGGATGTACATATATGCATATTTTTTTCTTTTTTTTTCTTTCGATGTGCAAATCTGTGCGTAAGTAAAATGTGTCTGTATATGTATTTGTTTGTTTGTATGCATGAAATTTTAAATTTTGTGCCTAATATGGAATCTATACGACGATGGGTTAAATGGAAGAAGAGACCATTAGGTCTCAATTTCTCCCAAATAAAGATCTCTATCTATCTATATATTTATCTATCTGCATCCGCCGTCAATCAAAGGACAACTGAATGAAAACAATAACTTCAGTGGCTTCTGAAACAATCAATAGATGATGCCGCAAGCGTACAATTTTGTTCTGGCTCATCAATATTTAAATATTAGAAAACAATGACCCATCCTTTTCGAATATGCCTCGGATTACGTGTTAAAACGGTTTTCAGGTCGTCCGATTCCGTCTTGGCATAGAACCTCCAACAATGTTTCCCTTTCGTCTGGGCAATCATCCTTAACATTTAAAAGACGCTCGCGGTGATGTCAATGCTTTAACACGGTGATAGATGGTGTAATATCGAGAAAGATCATTTTTCCGATTGTATACTGCATGAGAGTACGTTATTTTTGCTTTTTTGGCGAGCGAGTGCTCGAGCATCTTTCCGTTCAAGAGAGACTGTTAACATATCCACGTCGGAGGAGAGAGGCATGGGGTCTTGACGGTAAAAACTGTCAGTTGGTACAAGTACTGAAGTTATGGCCCGCGCCGGGGGCTTAGATGTCGCTTGGCCCTCGGCCGATAGTGAGAGTCTGTCTGCCCAAGTTAATCCAGCTCTGATCTCATGTCATCCTCCAACAGATCCAAGCTTGCATCACATGATCCCGGGCTCCCTCACGCCCCCGGACAAGATGAACGGCGAGCACCCGGCAATGCACCAGCACCACGTGCCTCCCCCACCAGCACCCCCTGGCTCCCTCCACGCCCCTCACCACGTGGCCCTGGCTGCGGGGGCAAGTGGGGGACGCGGACCCGGTGGGGCAGTGGGTGGGTCCCTTCTTGGTCCATCTTCCATGGCCGCCCACAGCATGCAGACACCGCCCTCTCCAATCCCGACCCCTTCTCCTCCTGTCCCCATGGAGAGATTTGGGTGAGCCTCTTTTCTCTTTCTTTAGTGCTACCACCAGAAGGTAAAATAGTGATGGCAAATTGTGATCTCAGATGAAGTTTTAACTCTGGGAGTTGCAAAATTTGTGACCCATATTGTTGCTTGATCTCCCCTCTAATGATAAGATCCACAGCAAAGGGCATTGTTGCATATCCTCGCCACCAAGATCAGTGTCTAGGAAAGGTTATAATGCGGTTGGATACTGCTTGAATAAAAGAAATGAAGGTATTGAAGCTTGCGATTGACTTTCTTAACCAATTTGTTTGCAGTTGATTAATGTAATTTTTTACTCATAAAGTTTTACACTTCTTGTACGTAAATGTACAAAAGCCTATTATAATTTGTTGCTAAAAATGTATAGTTTGAATGGAAATAGGAGTTCTTAATTATTTGGTTTGAAATTCTATTAATAATAATTCTAATTTCCTAATTTCAGCCATGTGAACTAATTGATTGAAATAAGTTAGGTTATCAGCTCATTCAACCATGAAATCTCCCTCTGTAAATCCTTTAATAATTCTCATTGTATGTTCTCTCTCCTTTCATGTAATAACTTTCCCAACCCTGGTCAAAAGAATTGAAGTGGTACTTTGTAATGCGCATTATCAGTTTTTACAGAATTGCATACAATGATCATTTTGATCTCATGGAATATTTTTGACATCATGAAAGAAAGCTTTTGTCAGCTGATAATCCAATCTTAACCATATTCATTGAGTTTCATAATCTTTCTTTCCTGGAATCATTCTTCATGTCCACTCAGTTAACTTGATATACGTTGACCTTAACATTAAAGTAAAATTATTCTAAATTTTCTAGTTGTATTTTATTTTCACTTATGAAAGTAGGAGTTCTATATATAAATTACATGTTGTTTGTGTAAACAACAGCCCAATGTTTTTTAAATAGTGGTAACTTGATAGAATGCTAACATTTATGCTTCATTACAATGCATCTCCAGGTCAATGCTCTATAGGCCAAAGGAGCAACGGCTCACCCGTGAGGCCATGAAGAAATATCTGAGGGAAAGGAATGACATGGTGATTGTGATTTTGCATGCCAAAGTGGCACAGAAGTCTTATGGCAATGAGAAGCGCTTCTTCTGCCCACCTCCATGCATTTACCTGTATGGTGAAGGCTGGAGATTGAAGCAGGAGCAAATGCTCAAAGATGGTGAGTCGGAGCAAGGTGCTCAACTGTGTGCCTTCATTGGCATAGGAAACTCCGATCAGGACATGCAGCAACTGGATCTAAATGGAAAGGTATGGGCTGTCTTTGTTTTACATTCATGTCTTCTATTTGATTATACAGGTACATTCATGTGCCCCAAGTTTTCTTAAATTATTTCTGAAAGGAATTTCAGTCCTCCAAGATATTCCATATTCATCTTCTTTTCCAATTTAGCTCTAAGGTGGTGTTTGTCACTGCCATATTTCTCTCATTGCAGAATTCTATTGCTCTATCTGCCACAGTATTTCATTTTCCAAACCTGAACTGTCCCACATTGCTTCCCTCTTGGCCCTCATTGGCCATATGGATAGTCCAAATGATAAAACTTACCCAAGGCGGTCTCTCACTCATGGAAATATGCAGCATTGGGACTGGGACAATGTCTATGACCTTAAGTCAGTAGACGAAGGTTTCAATTACTTTTATTCAATTTTCAAACACAATTTTGAAATGTGTTTCCCAGTAACACATCATAAAATATTTCATAGAACTAAATGTAAGCCATGGCTAACTGATGAGATCCGTTATTACTCAACTATCCTTAAAAAACTTGCTATCTCCAGTAAAAGTTCAAACAATCATGAACAAAGGTTACTCTATAAGGAATTTCAAAAGTATTACCGTAAACTGATTTCTACCACGAAAAGAACCTATAATGATAATAAGTTACTTAATTCCAATAACAAGTCCAAAACTGCATGGGAAATAATTAATGACTGTAGAGGTAAGAAAAATCCACAACTCACTCTCCCAAAACTTTGTAACCCTGAAAATAACACTGCCATTAGCTATTCATCTCTAGCTAATAAATTTAACAAATACTACGTATCAGCTCCTTGCCTAACTACTTCTCCAGCCAATGTGCTTTTAGCAAATGCACCATCGTCAATGTTTGCCAAGCCCTGTTCTGAAACCAATCTAAAAACTATTGTCTCCTCACTCAGAAACAAATCCAGTACTGGCCCAGATGAAATTCCTGGTAAAGTTGTTCATCATTGTTTTGAAGCCATAAAAGCACCCCTTTTATTTTTAATTAATGAATCTTTGATACAAGGGATTTTCCCATCCCAATTAAAAGAATCAAAAGTAGTGCCTATTTATAAAAACCATGGCTGTGTAAATGATTTGAATAACTACAGACCAATAGCCGTCCAAAATACATTTGCTAAAATATTCGAAAAAGCCATGTATATGCAAATAGCATCTTATCTCGAAAAAAACTTCCTACTTTCTAATTCTCAGCATGGATTTAGATCGGAAAGGTCTACCACAACTGCCATATGTCAGGCAATCGACAGCATACTTAATTCATTAGATGCTAAACGCAAAACTCTTGGAATGTTTTTTGACTTGTCAAAGGCTTTTGATAATGTAAACCACAATAGACTACTAATTAAACTCAATAGAATAGGAATTAGAGGAAGTCCTTTAAACTGGTTGAAGTCCTTTATTCATAATCGCACTCAAAAAGTAGTGTTATCAGTTGATGGGTCAAAATATTCATCCGAAGCATACCAAGTTAACAAAGGTGTTCCACAAGGCTCAACCCTTGGGCCACTCCTCTTTCTGATTTACATCAATGACCTACCTAACTGCTTACCAAATAATGATGGAATAATACCAGTGTTGTACGCTGACGACACTAATATAATAATATCAACACAAACATATCCCAGCCTTGTGGAAAAAGCTAAGTCTGTCACACTTGCTATAAACAAGTGGTGTACAGACAACCTTCTAGACTTAAATGTAAATAAAAGTAAAATAGTAAACTTTACACACAATAAGAACATATCAGATGATCTGCTGGTAAAAATCAATGACCTATCAATTGAGCGTGTGACAGAATGCAAATTTCTAGGTATTTCTCTATGTGCAAATATTTCTTGGGATACTCATGTAAAAGCCCTCCAACACAAGCTCAGTTCAACTTGCTACTTATTAAGACACCTGTATGAAACTACAAGTAAAACTGTACTACTCAATTTGTACTATGGGGAAATTTACTCAAATATAACCTACAGTATAATATTATGGGGATCAGCTGCTATTTCTCAAACCATCTTTAAAATGCAAAAGAAAGCTATTAGAATCATCGCCAGGAAACCTTACAATGCTCCATCAAGGCCTATTTTCCATGAATTAAATTTGCTACCACTCCCATGCATCTACATTATGTTTTTAATTCTATATATAAAAAATAACATCGGCAACTATTCTCTTAACTCTGCCTATCATCATCATTACACCAGAGGCAGGAATGACTTCCATTATGGGAATATAAGAACTAAAGCATTGAAATTAGGACCCAATGAAATGGGCATCAGATTATTTAACAAACTACCCAAAAGTATCAAGGATACACAGGGAACTGCCGTATTCAGGCATAAACTAAAAAGATATCTACAACGCAATATGTTTTACTCGGTTGATGAATATCTCAACAATATTCCCGACCAGTAAGTTCATACTTTTAGTTTCTAGCAATGGTAATGGTCTGATTCATGTTTGTGATCAATGATTTTTCTGAATTTGATATTGTATGTGCATGTTACAGCCGATGTTCATGGGTTTGTACCAAACACTTATGTAACTATGAGCATCTATTCTTTTATGTATCTTAACTGAGCCTGTGTCTTTGCTCCTCATTGACGTGCCTTATATCATGTACATACTTCACCCACCTGGTATTTTTGTATTGTGATCTCTGGGCAAATAAAAGGTAATAATAATAATAATAATTGATCAGGGCCGTCCAGTCTCACATCGCAATTAGGTTCTCTTTCCCTTTTACTGTTGCAAGAACCTCTTGCAATGATTTTTTTAATTACTGACTTATTATATTGAAGATTAAAATAAAATGGAAAACATTTGGCAAGTTAAAAATCGAAAGTTTCATTCAATTAATTTCAAAATACTGAGGGAAATGCCAATAGCATTTACTTCAATGGAGTAATTCAATGATGAGTATCAGAATGCAGCAATTTCACATTGTAAACATGATTTGTCATGATTGGGATGCGAGCCCAATTTCTCTCTAGTGCTTTAGTGAGTCAAGCTACCAAGGTGTCCCCTTCCATTTTGGCCATGTAAAAACTTTAAATAGTCAAGATGTTATGACAAATGATTATAAATTCGATGTCACAAGGAGTTGTTGGGATGTAAATTGCACCAGCGCATGAGGTTAAAGAATACCTTACCTTGCAAAGGTGCTTTCCTTTGATAGCAATATTCTTTCGACTTCATGAAAAAATGTACCTTGGCATTTGACATTGTCAAAAATCATGGATGTTCCCTACACCTGAAAAAATTATTGCCCTCTTAAAGAGAGAATATGCTACAAATGATCCACTAGCTCTGTTCTTCAGATTGTGAAGTTCCTTGGCTTCAAATTTAGAAAATGCAATGCTGTTTAAAATGTTTAGATGGAACGGAGAAACATTGTCATTGCAAGGGTGATGTTTCTTTGAAAAAATGAGAAAGGTGTGCCAGGCCAATAACTTATATGGATGAGACCTGGTTAAATCAACACCATGCAAAAATATTTTTACATATATTTTTATTCTAAATAGCATTTATATTTTTGTGAAATGAGTATATTTAATATTGCAGAAGTATTTTACGTAGACATGTTCTAAGTGTTTCAAATTACCCCCATGTTTGTTCCAATGCAACTAAGTTAACTGAAAAGAGTGTGGCAATGCTGCAAGAGGAATGTAGGAATGACCTTGAATGGATTTTTTTCATGCCGTGTATTCTTAGTCTATTGTCTGAATATAGGGTGCTTCTCTATGTTGTTAATTGAATCTGTGAGTAATTTTTTTTAATGTTACATTTTCATTTTAGCAATACTGTGCAGCCAAGACATTGTACATATCAGACTCAGACAAAAGAAAACATTTCATGCTTTCAGTGAAGATGTTTTACGGTAGTGGGCATGACATTGGTGTTTTTCACAGCAAACGGATCAAAGTTATTTCCAAGCCTTCAAAGAAGAAGCAGTCTTTAAAAAATGCAGATTGTAAGTGAAATAATTATGTAATGCAATAGTGTAAAATATGTGGAGGTGAACAATGATTGAATGAACAACATCTGTGCACCTAGAAGAAGAGACTATAGTTTGTAGAGCACTGTGTCCATGCCCATCTGGATTGATTAATTAGTTGGACAAATTAAACTAATTAAGTCAGTTTTTTTTATGTTATTCTTAATGTAGGAATTAAGGTTGCTATTTAGTTTTGTATTTTTATATATTATCATTGTTTTTTTCAGTGTGCATTGCAAGTGGGACAAAGGTTGCTTTATTCAACAGACTAAGGTCTCAAACTGTTAGTACAAGGTATTTACATGTGGAAAATGGTAATTTCCATGCAAGCTCAACACAGTGGGGAGCCTTTACCATCCATTTATGTAAGAAAACATTTTTATTACGCCATATTTGTTTCAAATCACCATTAATTGAGTGCAGTGATTAACATTGAAATTTTTACTCTAATCTTCAGTGGATGACAATGAATCGGAATCAGAGGAATTCACTGTGAGGGATGGCTACATTCATTATGGAAGCACTGTAAAACTGGTATGCAGTGTCACTGGAATGGCATTACCGCGACTGATTATTCGTAAAGTTGATAAGCAGATGGCCCTCTTGGATGCCGATGACCCCGTCTCTCAATTGCACAAGTGTGCATTTTATATGAAAGACACAGAAAGAATGTATCTTTGCCTATCACAAGAGAGGATAATTCAGTTTCAGGTGAGTGTTGTTTTTAGAAAATTTGTGTGTCACTTCATTATATGTTTCTGTGCTTGCATTCAAAAGCCCAAAATTAAAATTCAAATAAGATTTTAATTAGTAAAATTATCTACAAAAGTATCCTAACCTACTTTAAATTAGTCCCCATGATCCAGGCAAAATAAATATTTAACACCATGACTATCTAGATGAAGTTAGACGAGAGATTCATAACAAATTTCAAAGAAAATGACTTAAAGAAAAACCTGAAGTGCAAAGAACACAGTAACATGAGCACTGATGGACCAACACAATCGTTTCAATGAGTATTCAGGCATTCTATACAATTATGTAGTTACATACTTTTAGGGTACGTCCCACTGTCTCACTTAGAGAAATGGAGATAGGAAGGGACGTGTGCCCCGTCTAGAATCTGATTATACCACACAAAGGACATTAGTATTAAATAAGATATGCCATATTTCCTGTCCCATAAGACACACCCTGATTCTTTCAGGTTAGAATTTGCAAAAAATACTGGGATTAGACAGAAAAGGATCAAAGAATTTTATGTTAACACTTAATAGGAGGAAAATTGAGTATTTATATTACAAAATTAGCAGCTCCATGTTTATCACGTTTATTCTTCATAGAATCCCAGAAGTTCATCATCACTGCTGCTAAATCATTTTTGCAGTTATTTTCAGTGGGGTTATCACTTTCCTCTTACACAAGTCAGGTTCTTTTCCATGAAGTACATTACTAATTTTGTGTTTATAAAAGACATAATGATAGTCTCACTTTTAATCTTTGCCCATGATTTTTTCAATCACAAGCACTAGAAATGATGAATACCATTTCATTAGATGGCCATTTCATTCTTCTCATCGGTATGACATAATGAGTTAGTGCCTCATAACCCTTCTTGCGTATTTACATGGCAGTTTCAGCGTAAGTTTTAATGATTTAGGGGCACATGAACATTAATTTATTTACTCACATCTGCATTTACTAAACTCACCTTCTGCTCACTGTATTCTCATATATCTTATCAGTCGGAGGAGAGCCAAATGCCTTTCAGGTACCTTGTTTCCATGTTCTGAATTCTGAGTCAGTGTTCACTAGTCAAGTTTGAATGGAATAATGTATGTCGATCATCTCTTTTTAAGAGCCAGTGAGGTCATTACCATTGTAACTTTTTATGCAACAGTTTCAGTTGAAATTGAAGAATAACTAACTTGGCTTTTCCATGTAGAAAATTCTATGTGGAAAAGCTAAGTTAATTATTTTTCAATTTCAATATGAAGATTTTCCACCAAGTCACGCCAGAAACAGTTTTATTTACTAAGTTTCAGTTATTATTTTGGCAGAATAGAAATTTGTTTATTGACAGCAACCATTTTCCATGCCTTTATGACACTTTCATACTACACAAGGCTGAATGCCTGTGCACTCTTGAGTTTATGGGCAGAGATACAAAGTATATATGCATTTGCAGAGGGGCGACATCCCCATCAGCCAGTATATTAAGCTCCCCACAGCCATCGATATATTAAGTTTTGTGGCAGCATCATATGTGGGATGAAACTAAATATGCCACATTGTATGCATTAACGATTGATTTGAGAATTTATTCAGGAAGTTCCTTCAGGAAATTCAGTTAAAATTTTGTTGCTTAATACTGACTCATCAATAATTTTATCAAAAGTCATAACAAACACAACCATTTTCTATGCCTGACATCCTGAAAGTAAAGTAAAAAAAGTAAAAGTAAAAAAGTTCTTAATGGTTAGTATTTTTGTGGAAAAAAGGCTTGCGCTTATAGCTCAAATTTATACCCATGTACCCCTGGCCAGCGCACTGTAATGTCAACTTCAATGAATAAATCATTGGGGTTTTAAATTATCCTTTATTATTATTAAAAACTCTTTATATTTGAGATTTGGATGGGTGTCTGTCCCAAACCTTATATTGGCATTCAGGGAGAATGTCATTTTCTGATGAAAATGCTTGCAACTTGGAGAGGAGAAGCTTCTCATAACACTTGGCTAAACTGCATAGAAGTGATATGGACCTGTATTCATTTGCACTTTTTCTGCTTTTACCTGGCTTTCTTATGTATATAATTTTTGCCTGTTTCCATAATATGGGAAAATAGCATTTTTGTACTCATGTATTAAATATATTCACTGTTAATAGCTCTGTCATCTCATCTGTTCCTGGGGTCTACATTGCTGGTTAGGATGAAATGATATTCACATTATTCTTTATTGTGAATGTGGGCATGTTTTTAGTTTCTACTTCCTTATGTGGGTCTTTCTTTAGGGTGTCTGGATCCTGAGTAGCACCAGTTTGTCGGTTTGGCATAAAAGACTGCACAAAGTTCTCTGCACGGTTTGCTTTCTCTTGCATTGTACAAGCCAATTGGTCATCATTATTAATTGAAAGATAAACCGCAAATGGTATGCACAAACTCCATGCCAGTTTTCAATCAGACCCATTTCCTATGTGTAGATCATGTAATTTCTTACAAAAAAGTTTCTGTTTGTATGCTCAAAACAAATCTGAGACTATCCTTTTAAGCTGTCCCACTGTTTGTAGATCCTGAATCCTTCTCTTCTTTTATAAATTTTTTCAAATCTTATTTTTAATTTCAATTAGTATCATAATTTTTTGAGGATGCTTTCAAAAGTCTTGGGTTTGCCTTATTGATACCAGGATTGCTCTTGCCTCCACTTCTCTTATGAATTTACCAAGTTTATCGGTAGCTTTATTTATTTCCTCTCTAGTGTTGAGAGATATTTGTCCATCCATGATTTAGTTGGTGAAATTTTCCCTAAATTTCTTCCATTTGCCATTTCATAGTTAACGTGAAAGATAGGAGGTGTTTAAGTTGGATCAAGCCACATACAGATAAGGACTAATAGGTGGTCGCTGCTGAGGACTGCTTTTGTTGTCAACTTACATTATCTACTCCATATGGTGAAGAATCATTGGATTGTCTGGTCCAAGAAGAGTCTTGACACCATTGTCATATAGCTATTTTTGCAGCACAAATCCTCTTAAATTTGTGTTTCTGTAGTTCCAGGAGGGATTCTTTGCATTGAAGTCACCAGCAATTAGTGTTGTTGTATGACATGAGATTAGCAGCCCATAATCTCCTTGGAGAAATTTGATCCGCAGTTTGTAATAAACAATGCCTAAGTTAATTGCCCCTTTGGTGTTTTTAATTTCTATTATAGTTGCTTCAATTTCATCAATGGGGCCATGCCCTGTGTGGTGAATTTGGTAGCTCTCCTTTGATAGCACTGCAGTGCCACCTCCATTTACTCGATTCCTTGATGACCCATCAGTCCTAAATATTCAATAACCAGGAAATATGACGTTTTTATTCAGAATGATTTTTGTTTCCATATTTAGGGCTATATCAATATGTTTCTGCTTTATAAAATGATACCATTCATTTGCTGTGTACATTATTCCATTTGCATTTCATGTGCAAGTGATGAGATCCACTTTACTTTGATTTCTGCCTGTCATTAATGGGTGTTATTCATTTTTGTTAGTGCATCACTGAGGAGGTCTATTTGTTGTTGTTGCTGCTGCATTTTCTGTTAGAGTTGTTGTTGTTTATTTCTTGTGATTAAAACTATAGATCGCAATATTGATTTAATATTGTCTGGCATCTAAGAAGTCATATTCATACTCATTTTATGGGCTGTCGTCTTTCCCTCATAAAATGCCGTTGCATCTGATTTGCAATATCATTTACTGTCCCTTGTATTTTAAAACTGACTGGAGTTCCATTTGTCTGAGGATGTTCATGCTTTGAAACAGTGTGTTCTGTTTGAGCAATATCTTCTTCCTGCGATTCAGCAATGACGATGGACGGAGCGTTGTAGGTATGGTGTGAACCTAGCTCTTGTGTGATGGTAAAGGTGTGGTTGATAATCTTACAGTGTCATTTTATGTAAGAGCATTTTGTCTGCTATCTGTTCTCCTTGTGTATGCATGTATGTGCATGGTAAGAGTGACCGTTGACCAGACTTGACCATTGCCACGAGAAAAATTGCCTAATTTAAACGAGATTTATATAATAATAATATTCGAACTTTGCCTTTGGTAAACCAAAAGGTGGTCAGGGTGGTCGGCGTTACAATTGCAGCAGATGGCCGTTTCTATCGTTGGTTTTGGATAGTTTTGTCCTTCATGAGGCCCGGCGCATGACCCTGCTGTGCAAAATCTGGAGGAATGACCATATCTGTTGCATCAGAAGTATATTCTTGGCTCATTATTAAAATTCGCTTTCATATGCACTCTTCAGTGATCGATATATTTTATATCGGTGGTTGTTTTGGTCGACCACTGGTCATTGTGCCTCAACGTGTTTGCATATAAACCAGGTGGACGTTTTTCTTTTCGATTTATAATATTTATGACGCCAAGGCACTCTGTACCCATTTCTTCGATGCAGAATCTGCGTCTAAGTTTGGTTCGGTACCGGTGAGGGTGCAATGGAACATTCTCCGCTTATCTGTACTAATTGTACTGTAGTGTACATCTTCATTGCATAAGATTGTCATGCCCTGTCATAATCGTCTGTTATTAATTGAACTTTGAAGCAATGTTTTCTTGTATCTTTTGTGAATCCGTAATTGTTTGCCTCTTCTTTAAATAACAGCCTCAGAGATTTCAAGTCTTTAATTTCATAAATTAAAGTAAGCGGTGGTCGATCTTTTTTGGGCTGTTTTACGCTTTCGCTGAAGTTTCAAGGTCGCATTTGTGTTTTGTTTTGTCCATTTCCGATGTGATTCTTCCGCGCTGACAAATACCGCGGATTTTGGGCTGTAATTTCCCGATATTCTTTCCCGGACCTTTCTTATTTTGAACGTAATGACATTCATTCAAAATGTCGTTTTAATTAGCTTCGTTGCCTTCGTGCATTACAACGTCTATGTACAATGACGCTGACGTCATTGCCCGTCATGACAGAAGCCGTTTTTTTTAAGAGGCGGATGAAATTCTGTATCATCTGGGTAATGATCGGAGGTAAATATTACCCCTTTGTCTTGTGTCCTATTGGTTCTTTTGCTTTGAATGTTCTCTCGATGAAAGAGACTTTTCGATGTATTGGCTGGTATTGGCAGCCTCTTTAATGAATTAGCATTTTTGCTATTAGTTTGTTGGAACCCCCTAGCTCTAAGCCTGGTGTCCCTTATTCCCTGGTCGTTGGAGTCTTTTGTCGGCGACCTTCTACGCACTATGCCAATTTGCGGGCAATAGTTTTTGTTATGAGGAACCCGTACGGGTAGTCCAACCGATCCTGTTCGCGAGACGGCGCGGGTACAATTGGGTTCTACCCGAGTCCCCTACCTAGTGACGGGACCCACCAGTTTCTGGGTGTACAATGATGTTTCCCTTTTCCCAGGTTAGACTGAACGAGACGACCAAGGGGTAATCACGACTGTAAGCACCACTCGGAGGTGAGAAGGAGGTGCCCTCCCCCCCCTCCGACGCTAACGTCGTTAGCTCAGAGTGAGCCTCTTTCTAATTTCTTATCATGAGCCCTCGGCCAAGTAGGCACTAACTCGAAAGAGGAGCTGCTCAAGACTAGATTCAAAAGAAGTTTATTTTCTTCTCACGTTCTCTTCTTTTCTGTGTTCTCATACAAGCCCATAAGATGCAGGCTGATTCTTGAGAGCAATTTGGAGTTTAAAAAAAGTGCGTCTTTTAGGCCGGGAAATACGGTGGTTATTATCTTACTTATTTGTAGCCTGAAAAACTTAATTAGTACAGTACATTCCTGATTTTGAACACTTGGTTTTATGTCAAATTTGATTCCACAAATGTGTGAGTGGTTCTGGCCAGCATTTACTGTCATGTGAGCTTTTTGGAAATGTAGATCTTGTATTAAAATTCTGCACTGTCCACTCAGTTTTTGAAGGAAATTCTTTTGGAAGGTCAAGTAATAATACTTCCAATCCACTTGGTTCTCCTTATCAATATAGTACTTTTTCTGCTGATTTTTTTCTTTGAATAATGTAATTGCCAGCTTTAAACCCTTTTTAAGAACATTTTTAGCAGCATGGGTCAAATGGGCTAACAAATCATCTGTTTCTAAATATTTTACTGTACCAGACAAAATAGCTTAATCATTGTCAACAGCTGCAATTTTTAAGCATTAGTCTATGTTCATTTATGTATAGTATTACTGAAGGTTTTCTCTCTTTATTTTCTGTGTTATGGTTTATGAAATAAGAAAATAGTCCTGCAATTCTGACACCTATGAGCTATCTTATTTAAGGACCCTTAAATGCAAATAATATTTAATTGTACATTTCCGAATAAAATTACTTCAATGTTGCCAAAGTCCTTTTTTAACTTTATAGACATTTCATGGTGTGTGAGTACTTTGTAGCAATTGAATTTTTTCCAAAGCATCGGATAAAGTGAGCTTATTTATCTTTTTCCGTTGATCAAAGATGATTTGTCAAAAATAATAGTGTATTGCTCTGCGCTTAAGTATTATTTTTTTGATGCTTTGCTATTCAGGCCACTCCATGCCCAAAAGAACCAAATAAAGAAATGATAAATGACGGTGCTTCTTGGACAATTATTAGCACTGATAAGGCAGAATATCAATTCTTTGAAGGAATGGGTCCAGTACGTTCATCTGTTACTCCTGTTCCTATTGTTCACAGTTTACATGTGAGTATACGCTAATATATATTCGCTGTAAAAATTGTTTTTGAAGCCAGCCTGCTATATGGCAGATAATACATGCCTTCAAAATCAATGGAAAATCTGATAAAACATCACCGTACTTGTAGAAGTGAATTGGTTGAATATAACATTAATCTGTGCAGCACAGAAAACAGTATTGTTGGTATAGCTTCTAATATGATCATAGGGCTGACTAAGTACTAATGACCAAAAATTACTTTCATTTTAATATAGTTGACAATTGACTAAAAATATCACAAAATATTAATGGTAAAAAAGATGGTACATACAGGTTGGGACCTGTATTTTTAGATTAGATGTAGATTGGTTTTGGGAGTAAATCACAGAGATTTTGGGAGGGGGAATACAAAAAATATGCTATATGAATTTGGATTCAGTGAAAACATTCAAACCATGAAAGATGCTTTCACATTCAAAATTTTGGCATGAAAAAACTTTGGATTCAAGAATCTTGGATTTGGCTTTGAACTTGGGAGTAAGAATGGCTCAAGACCCTTTGTGGTCGGGTTCATGACTCTTGATGAACTCATGGCTATTCTATGAATGCATATTGCAAATGTGCATTGCTAGCATATATGCACGAGCAGGCGATATAAATCCTGCATTGTTTCTTGGAAATAGGTCCATCTGTTATAGGTCTCTATGCTTTACCCATAATTTTAGTATTTTGTTCACTGCTAAGGTCTTTTAAAGCCCATTTTTTCTCTTACCTGACCTACTGGGATCAATTAATGGTCCTAGTTGGGCAGTTCTTGGTTGATATCCCTCTTATCTAACTTTTCTACAGACATGCTAGTAAGTTATTATGAACTACTGTAAACTATTACCTCATGTAAAATTTTTCTGACATTGATAGAAAATGAATGCATTTTTCCCTATCTTAACGGTCATAATATGTAGAGCTATTCCTTTTTTAGTTGAATGGTGGTGGTGATGTGGCCATGTTAGAGTTGACTGGGGAAAATTTCACCCCCAACCTGAAAGTATGGTTTGGTGATGTTGAAGCAGAGACAATGTATCGTTGCCAAGAAAGTATGTTGTGTGTTGTGCCAGAAATATCAGCATTTCGAGGTGAATGGCTGTGGGTTCGGCAGCCAACACAAGTAAGTGCCTTCTTTACATATTTTTCCTTATTTACTTCAGGGGCTAATTTGGTGAGATAACTTCACTCTGTGACAAAAAATGTTTTCATATGTGAAACAAAGTTACCAACATATTACGTTTTGGGTTGATGCATTGGTTTTGTCACAAAATAATTATTTTAGAAAATGTGAAAAATAATCCAAATGCCTCAAAAAATTTTGGTTTATGAATTAATGATACCATCGCAAATTCATTGAAATTATTATAAATTGACTGCATAGAAGAGAGTATCTCTGATGCATGGTTTTAATCGGTTTAATGTATATGACTAAATCAAGGTGGTATCAAAATTGAAGAGACCATTGCAACTCGATGTCTTTTGGATATATTTTCTGTCTAACATTTTCACGCCGCTGTTATTCTAGGTCCCTGTGTCACTTGTCCGGAATGATGGTATAATTTATGCAACGGGTTTAACGTTTACATACACTCCTGAACCTGGACCAAGACCCCATTGCCCCTCTGCAGATGAAATTATGCGAAGCAGCCAGACTCATTTAAGTCGACTACCTGCCATAACAGATGTACCTGGGATTCAGTATGACCAACAGCCTTCATCTCAGGGAGGAATGTGAGAATGGCAGACATTGAAATAGTGGTGTGGGGATAAGTAACTACCTGCATTGCTTCTATCAGTCAGAAAGTGACATAAAACTGTGGAAAAATACTCAGTTTGACAAAGAAGTTAAAAGTTGGACATGATGCAGTGGTATTTGATACCCATGACTGATTTGGTGGGGAGTGATGTTCATCTGCAGCCAATCCAAGGTTGATTGTTGCGTGTGATTCACATTTTGAGGAGAATGAAATTTATTCTGTGGAGTCTGAATGACCACCTAAATAAGTCTTTGTCAAGTCATTTTTATATAATATAATTGTTCCAAGTATAAATCAACCCCATATTTTAGTTTTTCAAATTGAATTTTAAGGAAAAAAATTGCATAGATATATCAGCCAAAGACTATAGGGAAGCTTTATTATAGTCATTTTAAATCATTGCTATCTTCATTATTAGCAATTTTTCCTGGGAAAAACTGTCTTAGACATTTTAGGTAAGCTCTTATTTTATCTGTTTTCCTGACCAAATTTAAGTGAAAGTTAATTATGTTCATGGTTAATAGTTCATTCTCATAGCGATGAGTAAATTGTGGCTGACATGAAAGAACTATACTGAATTTTTTGTAAGTTTCTGATGCCTAATATTTGATGATCATGCCAAGTTATTTAAAAAAAGGGAATGACCATGAAGAGCTTTTATTATGACAAATCACTCCATTTGTGTTGAGACATGCATATGGCTTGACTCAGATTTGCTGAATAAATTTACAGTGTAATCTTTGTAGCCATTATCCTTCTTGAGACGTAGAAATTCTTCCATATGATGTATCTGACTATTTGTTATGTTTTCCTTTGTTTCTAATACTTTTAGTAGCCAAAATGTTTTACCATCTGTTTCACTGCACCATTTTCATCTGCCATTTACAGTAAAATGCTCACCATGTGCATGGCGATTCTCCATGGGCAAAAATGATCGAAGAAACATCAAAATTGGGCAAAAAAAGATTTTCATGCCCTTCTTCAATTGTTTCTTCCACATAACACTGGTTTACATGTGATGTTTGAGTAGTATACCTGTCTTTGATTATCCATGAATTCAAATAGAAGATATTTATTTTTTTGGCATGTCTTCAGGTTTTAGGTAGAATTTGATAACTATTGTAATTTTACACACACTTTACACACTCATGTCAATTTTAATGAGTAGTTTATCTGGAATATTTTTGGTTTTTATCCATAATTTTTCTTTGCACACAATTATCTTCTCAGAATAGCATATATGCAGTTTGAAATTGGAAATTTTCACCTGACAGTAAAAAGCTTGAAAATATTGTAAATTGATGGCAGGAATGACAAAACTTTCATGTGAATAGGTTATTTATTTTCAAAAGAGTTTGTCTTCTTTATCAGCATCGAAATAGTAGATAATGATGCAATGAGAAAGATTTGGCACACTCAGCATTGATGCCACTGTTTGTTAAAACTCTTAATATCAGATAATTTATTTTTGCAATAGCATTAAATTTACACCTTTTTGTTACAGCGTTAATATGTTCATGTAATCACTTACTGCTGGAACAATTACCGTACTAAAGTGCATTTCCAGTTCCCTCCAGAAAAAATACACTAATAACTTGTGAGTTGCATTTGTATTTCAGCATAGTTTACTGTAATTTACTGTTTATGATGCACAATCCTCCTATTTACAGTCAAAACATCACTTTCTTACCTTTCTATAAAGCTTGAATTAAATCGATTTACAAATGGGATTATTTTATGGGCAAATGTTAAATTACTGATGGTTAGTGTATTTCTTATCATCTGGGAAATCATTAGCCTGATAAAAGCCTAAAAGACAATTTACAGCAATAATTCTCCACTATGCATTTTATGATAACTCAAAAATTTTCATTATGAATTTATTCAATACCTTTGTGTTTATTTTCTCTCTGACAAGGACCTGCTAGATGATACTCAATGGCCAAATCTAATTTCACAGTTATTATGAAAAAGTATTTCTGCAAAAGAATCACTAGCAAAAATAAACAGTTCCATAAATAATTCCTGCTAAATTGGATTTTTTCTACAACTTCTGTCGTATATTTTGTTAAGTTTATGGTAGGTGCATGACAGTTCATGCAAAATATTACACCAAGTAGATATTTTTCTGAGAATTTAGTTCCATGAACAACTTTTTTTCACAACATGAATTCATTTTTTGGCCACCATTTTCCCCCCATGAGCTGTGCCTAAAGGCATCATTTTAGGTTGGACCTTGTTGGTCCATTTATGCACTCAAATAATTCATTGTTGCAGAAGAGTATCAATGCCAGCATGTACTAAATGTTGGATCTAAAAAGGTTTTCTCTCTTCTAAAGGCGGAGCTACTAACCCATGAATTTGGGTTTCAATGTTTTAAATAATTGAGTTACTGGACTGGTTAACATCCAACTTTTTTACCCAATTCATTTATCCTAAGTAAGTGTTAACCATGACTTTGTATTATTATTATTAAACAATCAAATTTTATCCCCAATCAGACTTGCCGTAGGCAATATTGATGTGATTGATCAAGTGAGGATCAGGTTGCCTAAGAAAATGTTCACCATTTAAAATACCATTAAGTTCTAGTAGTACAATCAAGTCACTTCACCAAACACAACCTTGAGAAATTTCTGCGTCATTAATTACAAGTATCAGCATAAAAATTGTCATAGAAAATTGAATGTTTTTGATGGATACATTTCACACAACTCAACTTTCTGTTCCTGTTCTCTTTGTCATAGTTACTTTCACTCATGAAAATTTAAATATTTTTTGCTTTCCTATTTCCCTTCTATTTAAGAATTTTGCTTGAAATCACAGTTAAAATTTTAAGTATCCTCATGAACGTTCCAAGGTCATTGTGTATTTGTTATAGGATGGGAATGCTTTGCCAAAGTAGCGAGTGTAGTTGTCATTTTTTCTCTATCATGTACTGTAAATATTCTTGAATTTGATGGTTTTAAATAACCATAAGTTTGATTTGCACATCAAAGCTCCATATTGTATGCGAAAAAAAACATGTTACCATTCCGAGCAAGGGAAACAATGGTTAGCATCTTTCTAGCTGTAGATTGGCAGGGAATGTTCAGAAAGGGTAACACAGAAGAAAGGTTAGAAGTTGGTTCAAGGGAGGAAAACAACTCCACTTTGGTTAAGCCATCACTCCTGTGCTTTGATTTCCCCTTCAGTGGCATCAACTTTTTCAACCTCTGGCTCATTCATGCCAAGATCCAAGATTTGTTCAACTGGCAAATATACCAAATGAGCAAAGTTCTATCTGGCTCCATCTCCAACAGTCAATGATAAAGTTTCATTTAGCATATCTTTTGGGTTATTCTCCTCATATTTTTCAAGCTCAGGTATGACAGTATTGTTCATGTCTACCTTTTGAGAAGGTACTTGATATTGATAGGAGACCCCTTTGGCACCTTCCAAATTTGTGGAATGAATGACTCTAAATTTCTGAAATGAATCATCACTACTGCTGTTGACTCTATTTTTCATACAGACTACATTAAAATTGAATGAATGCACTGTTCCTGTTTCTATTGTTCTTATCCTGCATGGTACAGGCCACATTTAAAATATCATACATTTAAACAGTTTCATCGTTAATTCTAAGCTAACTTACCCTCTTGTAAGTCTATTGGTTACTGTGTGAAATGTTTTTTATTTAGGCCTAGGTATTTTGATTAAGCATTTTCCCAGAAAAATGTATCTTTAAAGTACTAATATTCATTATTTGTTCTCTTGCATACTATTCTTTCTTCATGAGGAATGCCATTACGTGTTCTAGTTAGCATTTCCGTTGGTCCTATCTACTAGGCAATATACTTACAATTGGAGAATGATTTTGCCTCCAACACATGTGATAGCACAATCTTGTTTATTGAAAGTATTCATAAATCATATCATAGGACAACTTTTTAACTAGAAATTTTTAAATAGTCTTATTTTCAGCTGGTAAATTTAGAATGAGGTTGATCTATGCTGTTGACAATGAAATTTTCAAAATATTTGAGGTTGGTATTTTTAGTGATGTTTTTGAAAAAAAATACCAACATATTTAATGATTTTTATTTTAGAGTTTTTATATTGTGTAACTGAAACAGTTATAAATAGATTACTAGTTGCCTTTGTTATGTGAACCTACATTGTACAGAGTTTACACTATATTACCAGGTTTTGGTGTTGTGTAGACAGGGGCTATCATTTTGAACATTGTCATTTCATCAAAGTGAATTTAAATTCATGTATAATAAGATACATACCAATATTGAAATTTTACAACCTTCATCTGAATGATTAAATTCTTATAATATTTTTTTATTGAAAGACTACGCATTGTATGTGAAATATACAAAAACATGACTTCATTAGAGCAAATTTTAATGCTTTAAGCAACATTAAATGTGCTCATTCCAAAGTATTTTTCAAAAAGAGTCATTTTCTGCAATTCACAATTATCAATTCACTACAAAGAGTTGCATAACTGATTTAAAAATTAGAGCGTTCATGAGTGCCTATGAAAGTGTAATAATTTAAATGGACTTTTTTGGCTGAGTAAGGCAGGAATCTTTCAGAAGAGAATGTGATACATATTAAGAACAGGGCAGTCAAGTTGGGGTATTCTAAAAGGGAAGAAATGTAATTACGGGTAAGCCCATTCATTTTGAATCATTTGAAGACGTGGCATTGAAATAATTGATTTTGAATTTTAATTGTACCTAAATGAAAACAAGCATTCAGTTACAACCTTTTGAAAGGAGAAAGGGCCATTGCAATTTATAACCATTTTTATGTGCAATTTTTGTACTCTGTATCTAGGTGTGATTTGGTAATGGTAGTATGGTAAAAGTTGTTTCACAGATTGTATAAAATGGTTTGTACAGAGGATAAGGTAGCCTAATTCATCTTTGTACAGTATTTAAGATATGTTTACTTAACAAAACTGGTGTTAACTCATGTCAAAGCAATAAATAAATAATTATATCTTTACAAACTGCTGGTAGTCATTTGAATGTAGGCCAAAGAGTGTACTTCAGTGGTGGAAAGGGCATATTTACTTGTTTCATTTTGAAATGTCAAGGTAGGGAACTACAGCAAAATGAAATACAATGAGTCCATGAAAAATTCATTGAAATAAATTAAATGAACAACCTGTAAAAATTAAGGATTCCACAGCTCCCATTTTGAAACAAATTAGTGTGGAGGTATCAGGATTACTGCTGACCTGGGAAATAAACCACTATTGTGTAGTAGGAAAGGTATATTAATTTAATGTTATATCAAATGCATATATTTTTTCAACTTCATACAAAATTCAATTTTTGCAGAACTTTTGATTTTTCTAAAATATATGGGTCACTCTGGTAATAAAGTACAATCATTATTGGGGTCCATGAATTTCATTTTGAAAAATTTAATCTTACCACTTCACTTTCTTCAGATAACTAGTAGTAAAGTAAAGACTTGGCATTTGAGAAATAATGGGCAAATGGAGTTGATAATGCTGAGCAATTTACACTAGCATTTTGAACCACACCCCCCAATTAATGGGGGGGTCTCAAAAGTACCCAAAATCCTTTGGGGAGGACAAAGGTTTGAACTACCCCTCCAGGCAGCCAACCCCATATTGCCCTCATTAACAGTTATTTTAATGTAAATCTTGCATTGAATTCATATTTGGTCAAATAAATCATTAAATGATTTATTAAGCATAATATCCAAAGAGAATGCTTGGGAAATCCTGCTAAATAAAATTTACATCCATTTTAATATAGTTTTTGTAACTCTTTCATAATATAACAACGTACAGGGTGCAATCCAAATGTAATGCAATTGAATTTCCCATGCCACTTCTATTGGCCGGAGTGAGATCCTATGACTTGGAGTAGGTGTGGCTAAGATTTACCGCGAAACCAGTCTCAGTGCTCTCCAAGCTGTGGAAGAGGCAGGATGTCAGTTACTGTAAACCTCTGCGTGCCAACCGTGTCACAGAAGGCCAACTGAGCGGAAATTTCAAGTGAACTTTTGCAACATATTTGGACAATGTCATCACTGGTGATGAAACCTGGGTTTTTTAATACGACCCAGAAAAAAAACGCCAAAGCTCTGAGTGGCACACCAACCAGTCCCCCAAGCCCAAAAAGGTAAGAATGAGCAAATCAAAAGTGAAAACAATGCTCATTGTCTTTTTTGACAGTCAAGGAGTGGTCCATACGGAGTTTGTTCCTCAAGGACAGACAGTTAACACTACCTACTACATGAATGTGCTGGAAATACTCTGAAAAAGGGTCATCAGAATGAGAAAAGACATCTCCAACACCTGGCAACTCCATCACAACAACGTGGCTTGCCACAATGCGCTAAGAGTCCGTAAGTTCCTGGCCTCACACCAGGTGTCAATGCTACCCCACCCCTCAATAGTCCTGACGTCACCCCAGCAGACTTCTTTTTGACCCTCAAATTAAGGCAGCCCTGAAAGGAAACAGTTTTTCATCCATAGAAGAGAGCCAATCAGCCGTGAGACAACCTTGCGAGAGGTCCCCAAAGATGCCTTCAGGGCATGTACCGGTCATGGCAGGGTCGCTGGAAAAATGTGTGGAGGCCCACAGACAGGGATTTTATTTTGTTGGGATGGTTGGTAGGGGATAGATTGATTGAGAGGGAGGAGAGTATTGGGGCTGGCCACCCCTGCTTAAACCTAGTAATTAATTCACATTCGCTGGCCTCGGTGGTGGCGGGGTAACATCCTCGTCTGTCAATCCAAGGGTTGCGGGTTCGATTCCCGCCTGGGTGGGTTTTCCTCCACCTAGGGCTTGGGTGGGTGTTTGTAATTGTCTCCATTGTTTTCAGTGTTAGTAGTCCGATGTTAAGGCCAAAAAGTGCTGTTTTCAGACTAAGGCTAAATAAATAAATAGTGTGTGAAAGAATTGTGTGAATATGCATTTCTGAGGCTAGGACAGAAAACTCACCTTGTATGCAGGAACATTGGTAGATGTCCGTGGAGATCCCAAAGTTTTCAAAGTAGCTGAACAATAAATTTGGTGCGTGTCAATTATAAGTCATTTCACTGTCACATTAAATGATTATTTCATTTCCTCCGGTGAGTTCAACAACTATCTCTGAGAAACTGACATGAAGTGAGGAATTTTCATAAGTATGTAGGTCCTTCAGTAATTCCTTTGAAAATCCAAGGGATAGCAGCGCTTGCATTATCCGAAAATGTTTGCTTTTAGTAAGCCTCCTCTCTCACTAAACTGCTGTCAGGGTTTCAGCTATACACATTACCTGGTTTTGGTTTCATGGTCACTGAATCAACAAACATTTGTTTACATAGAAAACAGGAAAAAGTGAGTTTTGTGCAGTGATTAAATACTTCTATTTAGAAGGCTCAACACTGAAAGAAATCAAAGCTGAGTTGGATGAAGTTTATGGCACATCTGCTCCTGTGTGGGCATATGGGTTTAAATGTGGCCATAGATCCATAAATGAAGAAAATCAATTGGAATGTCCAATGGAAGTGACTTACTTCAAGTTCATGATTTGGTTTTGAGTGATTGATGAACCAAAGTTAGCCATATAGTTGAGGCCACAGGCCTAATACCAGGTGCAGTGTTTTCAATTTGTACAAAAAATTGGGTGTGAAAAAAATCTTGGCAAGATGGGTTTGCTCTATGGATAATATAAACAATCATGTGATCGATTCAGAGGCTAGTTTGCTCTATTCCATTGTAATCCTGATAAGTTTTTGCATCGATAAATCATTATGGACAACACATGGATACACTAATATACTTCAGAGACAAAGGAACATTCGAAACAGTGGGTTTTTAACAGTAATCCATTAGTAAAGAAGGTGAAGATGGTAAAATGGGCCGACAAATTGATGGCCAGTTTTTTGGGATGCATGTGGAAAGATCTAAATCGACTACTTGCAACAAGGGAAATGATAAATTGAGAGTACTAAGCATCAGTTGAGTGAAGAAATCAAGAAAAACCTTATTTGGTAAAGAAAATAATTCTCTCCCATCAAGACAATATTTGGGTGGACACTTGTGTGGTTTCGATAGTGAAAATTATGGAATTAGTTCAAATTATTACAACACCCACCACATTTGGCCCCCGGTGACTTTTTTAAATTTCATTAAAATAGAGACCTTTTCTGAAGGATCTTCTAAAATCCTACCTTTTGGAAATGGTGGAAAGTGCATTGAACTAAAAGGAGATTATGTTGAAAAATAAAAAGTATGTAAGCAAACAAATTTGTTTTTCTCTATTTTCCTAGAGACTTATTGAACAACCTTAACTTCTTCTGCTTTACTATTCATATACCAAATTAAATTTGACTGGTAAGGCATTATATTTCTTCAATAATTAATTTTTCTATGTGTGTAGAGAAGGATATGTCTAAACAGTTGATCCTCATTAATAATACAACAAACTATTTTTGGGAATAAAATGGGCTAGATGCAGAAGAGGTGCAGAAAAATGAATGACAAAATTTGAACAATTCAGAAAAAAAGAGCCATTGTGATATTTGTAAATATTTATTTTATTACCTCAGTTGCTTTTCCGGGTATTAAATCATTTAAAATGACAAATTCTATTTTTTAAGTGAAATATGTGCATTTTAATACACTGCAGCGGTAAGGCCAACATAAAAAGTATCATACAACATCATGCCAAAAATTTACAACATACATATACAGGGCAGTTCTGCAAAGCACACATTTGCAGGAAGCTGCTTCCTTTAGTTGCCAGTTTTGAAATGAAATGCCCCACCATTGGAACTATTATGTTAATAACAATATATAGTAAATTTTATATAAAGTAAAATATAAAATATACATTTTTGGAAATCTTAATGACAAGCACTTTACTTGCATATAATGGTATCAAAATATTAAGATGTTAATAGGGAGAAAATTATATATTCCGAATTATTGTAATTCATGCAGATAAGAAGACAACTGTACAGTTGAGGTAGCCTCAGGGCTGCATAAAATGACATTTGCAAGCTTTGAATTTATGTAAGCAAAAATATAAAAGTTTGGTAAACACCAGCATTTACTACATTACACTTTGCCATTAACAAAATTATGGAAAAGTGAAGACTTTGGCCCATATATTTCAAAATTTAACATAACTAAAACAAATAGAACCTTATGTTAATCATTTTCAATTGATGCTTAAGAGGTATGAAAATGAAGTTAAAGTAACATATTACATGAAAATATCATTAACTTTACACAAGAACCTAACTTCACACTGATCATAAAGCTCTTCCCTCATTTTTTTATGGAAAATTGAAGATTTCATGTGGTCCTAATAAAGCCTTAGAAAGTAAACTTTTATACAAGCTTTTGGAGATGGGTCAATTTTGAAATGGGTCAATTATATTTTTGGTATTATTTCCACTATAAGCTTTATGGATATCATGTAAAACATAATAAACATTAAAAATTCAATGTTTCAAATTTCTTTGCATCCTATGCCTTAAATAAATATAAACTTATAAACATTTGTGCATAATGTTGTTGGTCCCATGTTATAATGTGATACTTGAGACTTAAATGCATCTCCTTGCATGAATCTTAATAATACCAATGTTACTTTCATGGAAAATTAAAATTGTCAAGGCTAGTGATATTTAACCAACATATGTGAATTTTCTGTCAACGTTTAGGATTTTTACGTGGCAAGAGCTTTACAGCAGGTGTGATTTGATCAATCAAAAATAGTGCAGGGGAAACTGCAGAAAAAATGCTCATTAAAGCTTTTACAAGGAAAAGTTGCAATATAAGTTTCACAAAATGAAGCACTTGACTATTATCATTAAAACTTAAACCATTTTAAAATTACCATGGCATTTAACTATATGACTTTACTGGAGTTAGATGAAGTTATGTCACAAGAGTACAAAGATGAAATAAGAACCTTGAAACCTTTACATGTAATCATCAAAATTAAGATAGGGAGTAAAGCAAAGAACAACATAATAATTGCCTCTATATTTAGAAATAACTTTAACCAAGAAACATTTTCCCACATCAACACCAATATTGGTATCTATGGCTAGAAACAAACAGTATCCTCAATATTTCAGATTTAAATCAACAGTGTGACAAAAATGTGATATTAGTGCCCGTGCAGGAAAGGTTAGCACAAATGTGAACTCTGTTTTATTAATTTATTTAATTTATATGTTACTGCCGGGTGTTAAAAAAAAAAATTGCCTGCTATCCAGAAAGATTCATAAAAAAACTTATCCACATATTCAAAGGCCCCTGCTGTTTTTGTGCAAGATGTCTGTCACAACAAAAAGACAATTTGCTTATAACATTAAGTAAGCAACTTTATGAGTGACATTTAAAATGCCTCCATAATCTTCATCATCTCAGTTTGTATTAAATCCCAAAGAATACAAAAGAAAATTGAATTAAGCTGCTTAATCAGCATGAAAATTGCTCAAGTAAAAGAATCAACAAATTTTGGCACTAAAAGAATCTTCATAAAAAATGCTGGTATCTTTGTAATGAAACTTTTCGGATCTAAAACTTTTGCTTTCCAAATGCTTCAAACTTGAAAAGTAAAGTAACCAAAACTGTAAAAAAATTAATATAGTCAACTTAATTAAGATAAAAGGCAAATAAAGATATATCAGGATTAGTTTCCCTTATTCCAGTCATCTACAGAATATTCATTCAAAGGAATGAACCCTTTGCCTCTGCAATTACTTGGTGGAGCTCAAACTACTTGCCCTGAAATTATTTCCTGACCTGAGGCTGAGCTATAAAAGAACTATTAGCAAACCTCAGACATTCCTTCTACAAGAAAAAACTAACAAGAATCCATATACATATATATGGATTCTTGTCTGCATATAACATCCATGCTTGTTACACCATTTTTCATGAACAAGCATGAGAAATGGCCTTCACAAAACAGGGTAATAGATGACAGCAATATCTACAACAAAAAAATCACAAAACTGATTCAGCTTAATTTTAACTGATAAAATTACTAAGGACAACTACTTTGAAGTTCTGTGAACCAAAATAAAGATTTTTCATCAATGTTCCAACTCAACAAAACTACTTTTCAATTTGCTTAAATTTATTGAAAATTCTAATAGCCCTTAGATGCAGAAAAAGACATAAAGGTTAACCACATGTGAGCATTAGACTTAGAATTATGTAAGAAAAATAAAATGGAAGACCTTGCCTCATGGCAGTCCCAAGAAGAATTAACCCCAAATATACACTGGGAAAGTGCCAGATACATTATTACACACACAAAATTACTTAATTACCAATCATTGGTAAGTTTGTGACGATTATAGTGGTGGGCTTACTTGTACCATTGCTGAAAGGAAACAGGCCTGGTTGATATTTGGTACTATAGTAGTCAATAGCCAAACTTAGTGAATACAATTTGTTTCCGAATAAATGAGTGAGAAGGCAATAAAGTTAACTAAAAAGATGGATAATGTGCATAATTACACGTATTTCAAAAGATCAATTTTTACTATCATTTATGACTGCCATTTATTTTACAAGGTAACTTTTATGCAATGGGTATGAAGAGATACATATCGACAATCATCAGTAAATGAAAGAGTATACTTCAGCAGTAAATTTTTTTTGAGCCAGGGCTGATGAAAAACTAACAAAACTTGTGGTAAAGTTACAAATGATAATAATGTAGCTCAGGTAACATATTTCTTAATATTTTTGAAGCTGGGTGCAGTGCAAAATCCTTAATACTTCATTAGGAAGTGTGGTCAACATGACCAATTTAAAATGTTGACTAATTTAAGCATCATCACAACAGTGATAACTTAATTCATAGCATTGGAATGCCACTTCACAATTGAAGAATACGCTAAATTCACATGCCAATTCTGCATTGCTAATGCAGCAGTCACTTCCTTATTATGTTCATTGTTAGAGAATACCTATACAGTTAAGAAAAGTGCACCATTCAACTAGTTTCCTAGAGAAATTACTGTATTTAAAGGTAACAAATATCTCAGGTAAACAACGATAAATTGGCCCTCACTCTTAATTCAAACCTTTAAATAAATTAAAAAATTCCTATTAGTCCATTCATTTTTAATTTTATAAGGTCTCACCCCACTTTATCAAAGGATGGATAATAAGGAATGAGAGCGACAAGAAGTTCTTTAAAGAGTAATTCTTATGCTTGGGTTTTGTGCATAGGTGGATAAAGAAAACTGGCCTGAGTTCGCACTTAAAATGATAAAGGATGCTGCTTAAAGTACAAGTAGAAGTATGGGTAAAGAGATGATGGTGTTAGGGGGAGGGATTCTCACTGGCCACCAGTAAGCAGTCCATGGGATTTAAGGGATTTTAGCAAGGGTGGTGGTCATTAAGAAAAAAGCATGGGTGAAGAGATATTTAGTAGAAGTAACGGAGAGGCATTTGGATAGTAGATTAAAGCAGTTTTATTGTTAGAATGGATGAGGAAAATATCACTATGAATGGTTTCAAGGGATTGTATGTCAGGGAAGTAAGACAGTAAAAATAGAGATTTTTCTGCAGTGGGCTGCATGGTGGGTGGTGAATTAGTGGTTGAGGAGCTATTTGTTCAGAAGGAAGTGCAGGAGGAGAAAGGCTTGGGAATGGAAGAGATATTTGTTGAATGAATGACAACTCTGAGTTAAGAGCATAAGGAATAGCACCATTGTCATGTAAAGGATGACAACTACTGAAGTGATGGTGATGTTATGCATGTAATATGTACACGCACAAATGTATAAGTTACTCATGATCTTCAAGAAATGACCCCGCTAGCACTTCTATAAGGACTCTTAATGTCAGCACTCACGTTACCGCACACAAAAACATAGAAAACACAGTAACTAATTCTGTACACTCACAAGAGGTTACATCTACTTTTGGGTATCATGACCCCTATACACAGGCACAGACTACATGTGATTTTCAGGCAGCCTATGGCAATGGCGTGTGGCAGCCTATTTAGTGCAATGTTTGGCTACTGATTGAAGGGCCTGATTTGACTCCAATGACTACGGACACCTCCAGTTTTGCCCATGGTGAATGTACCACATCTTCCTAAAAAAATCAGGGAATGGAAGTGGCCCCCTTACCATATTAATACGGAGTGCATAATTTCCATATACCTTAGGTGATCTTCTGGGTGACCCATGAGAATATCTTTCTGTTGTTGGGTAGAGCATACACGAAATAAGTTTTGAGGGTTTTTAAAACCAATATATACATGGGTAATATTTGGTAATGAAGAATGTACACTTGCCTACAAATACTGACGAATTACAATTTCTAGTAACTACATTCCTTCTAGTGCAAAGCTTTAAACAAAATTTGATTTTATGGGGTTTGCATTCTCACACAAAGGTGGAGGTAACAGAACTCACTCATAACCCCTGTTCAGAGGCAAAGACTAGATACTTAATATTGAACTTAAAATTAAACCACTTGGCTTTGCTCAGATATTAAGCTTTTACAATTCAATGCTACATTTGGAAATTAGATCTATACACAACCCACATAACTTTTCGTCAGATACGTTTCTACACACAATTACAAAATAACCTAATTTGATTTTCAATGCATTCTTTTGAGCAGGCAAGTTGTTGCTTGCATGGTATTTAGGGAAAATAAATCCCAGAACACCACCACCTACTTGACGAACACAAAAGAGAACAATTCATCTAAGGATCAAGGAATAAATTACATTGCATTACTAGATATTGGTCCCCTGTACACAGACGATGATTTTATGTGATTTCAGGGCTTGTGCTCATGCACTCTGATAGAGTGCCACTCATAATATTGAAGAATGTACTTGATTTCATATCACTCCTTCATGTCATACGAGTTACACCCCTATTTTAGTGTGTTATACACAGTTTATTTTTTTCATTTAACTATCAACATATAACTTATAATGATAATTAAATGAAAATATAAAATAATGAAACAAACTCATAAAATTCAATAAAAAACTAAGATGCATGTGCAAATGTGCGTAATCAACTTTGTTAACTAAGAGACTAGTGCTAGAGTATAACAGATGCTACACCAATGTGTGCTCCACATTTTAAAAGTGGATTTCATTGAATGCACAAAAGAAACTAATTTCTGAATTGCTGATTTGATTATTCACACATAAAGTAAGAGTCGATCAGCTGATGTCCACTTGCCCGATGGGGCAGAACATTCATTGGTCCCAGCAATAGGCCACCTCTCCCATACCCGCCAACCCACTCCCATTTCCTGCTCTCTCACCTCCTCAAGGAGCTTCACATAAGAGTACACTTGTTCTATGATGAGTTGCTCATTCTTATTAGTACAACATGAGTACAATATGAAAGTGCACATCTAGCTTTTACTGACATTTAAGAAATCTTTTTTGTTACCTTCCGAGTTACTAAAAATAGAGAAAGAGTGGCAAACTTGGCTGTAAAAATTATTTATAAAATGTTGAATATCATTGTGTAACCACTAGGTGATGTTTGAAGATGCAGATGAGGCTGTCTGTGCTTTGAGGTTGAGTAGGATGGTGGGTGACCTTGATCATTCAGTTCTGCCAGAAGTGAGAGGGTTGTAGTCAAGTGAATTCTGGGACTAGGACTATTGCTTCCTCTGAAAAGCCATCTCACACTCATAAGACAACAGCAATAAGACCCACCAGAGGGCCAGTTATCTGCTACAGTACTACTTCTCAGATTATCTGCTTTTGAAGTCACCAGCATTGGCTTTGGAAGCCAATGCTGGTGACTAGTATCAGTAAGACAAGTGCCCACCAAACCTACAGCTGAACTTAATGATAGCCTGGGATAAAAGTCCAAACTACCCAGGCTGTTTTCCAAAAAGTACATCTACAAATTTACTACAAAACGCATAATAATTTTCAATAAATAATTTTAGAAAATTACTTCCAGACATATTTGACATGTATATAATGAGTAATGTGCCCATCACTGCAGCTTTTTTCTGCATAATGTAATGCAGGGAACAAAGAAATCATGACGTAAAGACCAAATAATTTGCTAAAAATACATCTACATAAGGCTTTCATGTAATACGCCACAAAAAATAAAGCCATAATGGGATGGGCAGTGGTGTGTCAAAGATGGCTAATAGAGGGAAGAATGCTTGAAAAGCAAGGTAGGAGGAGGACAAAAATAGGCATTTTGAATAGAATTAAGGGAAATAAAATGATTTATTGTAGGTGGCATGGGATTAAGGATTTTTGCAGTCATGTTGGTTAGAGCTTAAAGGAAAATAAAGTGTAGTGCCAGGGTCCATCTATAACCTAACGAAGCACTACACTATCCATACATGCCTGATTCAATATTTTTATCCTAAATATTAACACATTATTTGCACAATATTTCTAATAATAATAACACTTATACACTGATTTGGTGCCTAAACATTATTATTAATAGATAGTCTGCTAATTATAATGTAAGTGAAATGCTTTTATAGGCAGGGGCATGGGAAAATAAGGTATTCGAGAGAAATATTTTATCTATTTTGAAAAATTGTTTCAGGTGGAAATGTTTACAGACTTCAATAAGTTTACAAGCTCTCATGGCATTATGAATGCAAGTCTATTTCTTAGTTTAAAAAATTGTTCACTGTAGATGATAAAAAAAGTATAAAAAAGAAAAATATAAATGACGGCATGCCTTCAACACCCTGAAAAGCAGCAGTGATTTCTTGGGACAATTTGAAACATAAAAATACTGAAATGTGGCAATCTAGTTTATATGATTTATGCTAATTGCTAGTTATTTGCCAATGTTTGCTAATACATTAAAGAAAAGCCCATAATTGTCCATTTTGGTAAATACATTGCACATGTACCTAAAATTTTTTTTTGGTCTGTAAAGATCTCGAAGTTCACCAGTTGATGACTTCCTCAAAAAAATTAATAAAATACTTGAGAAAGTCATCAAGAAAAATAATAAAATCTAGCATTCTTTTGACTAAACTAGGACATGATGGTATCAAGGGATTAGCTCATCTCTGGCCTACATTTGTTTTTTTGGAAAATAGGAAAGAGCATGTAGAAATTGCATGAAAAAATGGTGCTACCTACAAATCAATAATGAAAAGTTTTAAATATGGTGTTCCACAAGATTCTCTATTAGGGCTTTTACTTTTCCGGGTGTATGTTAACGACATTGAAAAAGCCATAATCTCTCCAGAGAATAATAACATGGAGCTCCATGCAGACCACATAAGTCTAATAGCAGGTCCTACTAAATCATTTCAATTGGAAATTGATACATATGCTATGATGAATTCAGTCGCTCAATGGCTGCATTACAATAATTTACAACTAAACGCAAGAAAAAGTTCACTTGGCATTTAGTAATAAACACCTTCAGTCAAATTTCTGTAGAAATAGGAACCCAATTGATTTCAGAGTTTGAGTACACCAATTTGTAGGGTTTTAAATTGACAACAAGTTAAGCTCAAGGTTCCAAATGAAAAAAATGTAGTAAAAATTATGCTCAGCCCTACTCCTCGTTAAAATATTTTGCTATTTTAATGAAGAAGTACTAATGCCAGGATACTGAGATTAGTACTTCTACATTTAAGGCCATAGCTCGATATGGCACCATCTGCTCGGGGAGTTCAAGCACCTGGAAACGTCAATAGAATACTCACCCCTCAAAAACGTTTATTAAGGGTTATATTTAAACTAAATACAAGAAAATCCTGAAAGGAGTGTTTCAAATGTAACTAAATCATGAACATTCCCTGCATATATTGTATGATGTGATTCTGTATGCCTGCACCGAAACCCATTCTCTGGTCATAATTAGGGATGTTCACAGAAGATTGACACCATGGGTAGGGATGATCTTTATAATGGCCATAGCCAAGTAGCAGTACCACAAAAAAATCCAGAAGTTTCAGGAAAACAGCTCTTTAATAAACTTTCTGAAGAGCTAACACAAATACTTCCCCAGGAAAATAAATTTTAAAAACTGCTAAAAGACTTCTTTGTAACTAATGTTTTTTATCGTGTCCAAGAAAACATAGAAAGAGCCAATGCAGGGAAATCTGTTTTTTAAATCTTTAATACTCATTACTTTGTAATTCAAATCCATCCATATGTGTATGTATTTGAATACCTGTACCTGTATAATTTATTGAATCTTAAACAAAACCCATACAATTATGCATTGTTCTATGGTGAAATCTATCCATCATCAATCTATCATCTGCCACCAGATTCACATATAAGAACACATTGGGTATACTGGTGTACCTTAACCTAATTTGTGCTACGTGCTTGCAGAGGTGCGAAGAAAGTTAAGCTGACAGCAGAGTAACTCTGCTGCATTGAAAAAGGGTCAGTAGGTCACTGAGTTGCTAGTGAAAGAATACTCTAAAAATATATGCTAACAGAGTTGAAAATATTCTGTAAAAAATTGAAGTCAAGGTGGGATGAGGCTGTAATGACAAGGGACAGTTGGAGCATGGAGTGAGGGAAGCACAACTCACAACCCTCTCTGACATAATTGAAAGGCACAGGAATTACTCCCATCCAAAATGTAGCACATAACGCTCCTATGGACATCCTACTATCTCTGAGCAAATGGTTTAATCCAAGAAAAAATTACTGGATGGTGAATGGCATAAACGAAAACACCTGCGACAAGTTGTAATTTATGAGATATCTGATTGTCATACATAGCTTCTTCTCAATGTCCCTGACTGCTTCTCTTTGATGTAAGTGATAAAAATGCCAGACAGTGATTTAGTGTTTAGAAATAGATTTACATTACCTTTCACTTGGCCCTAGCTTACACTACATTAGGTTGGTACTTCGCAAGAGAATGGAAAGCACAAGAGCAAGAGACAGAGATGATACAACTTGTAATTTTGGAACAATTAAGTATTTACTGTTTTCCTATCTCTACAGAAGATTGGTGAGCAGTGGGAGGGAAGAAGGAAAGTTGAAAGGAAGGAAAGGGCTCAGGTTGACAGACTTTATGGTTGTCAGACATTCAGGGTGAGGCATGCTGAACCCAATAAGCTCACATACCCTTAAATCTTCAGTAACCCACAAATACTCATTACTAGAAGTGGAGACAGGCAATGCCAAAAACATCAACATCTGAATTGGATGGTAAAATAGTTGCATGGATTGGAAAGGGAATCATATTTCCCTCCTTGCTCTACACCCTTTTTGCACCATTTTCCCTTTCCCCTCATCAGGACTTTCACGGATGCTAAGATACAGGTAAGTACATATGAATAGAGTAACATACTTATAGTTAATAAAATCCATTCCTATACAATACAATAGTTGTATTCAAAATATTAATATAATAATTGCAGTTAACCTTGTTTAGCCCTTTTCTGCATTAAGTAAACATTTGGTATATGCTTATACTATTGGGCATATGGACAAATGTGGGAAAGCATTACAAAATTAGCAAAACCCTGTTCCATGTGTAAATTATTCAATAGAGAACAGATGTTAAATTAAGAAAAATAAATGTAACAAAAAAAATACACTACGATATCCATGCTAATGAGATTGGCACCAAGATTCAGCACCATTATTGTTAGTGCTTTCACATAGTCACGCAGCATCTGAATGTCTTATTAAAATGATTCGCACTGATTTATATTGAGACTACACTGTGTAATGTTTCTGTATAAATGCTTAAAAGTAGCAATAAACCATGGTCTCAAACTTCAAAAAACACTCATTCTGAATGAAAAAAGGTAACATGAGTGGGCAGATTCGGAATTGTGGAAAAATGAGCGTCCAACAAAGTTTTAAAAATCCACCTAAATGACTGCCCGAATACTTCAGTCATAAAATAAGTTTCAGTGAATTACTTGAGCAGGAACAAATACACTCATATGATACTTCAAATTTTGTTTCACAAATTTCCATGGTACTTGAACATGCAACACCACACTGAAATTGTACAAAAAAACTCTGTGCAACTGCAATTTGATAAACTTATTTTGTCTCGTGGGCTACCAGTGACTTTTCATCTCAAGCCTGTGCTGAGAGCTCTGAAACATGAAGAGCTATCAAACTCAATTCACATAACAAATTTGATTTCATAGATCATTTCAAAAAATATGACAAAAATATGGCTTTTAGAATTATGCTGTGATAAATTACCCAACAATGGCTATATCCAAAAGTTTAATTTCATGACCAAACAGTAGTTAAAATTAGAAAGTAAAACTTGGATGTGCTGAAACAACCTGCAAAACATAGCTGAAGAAACATCAAGGACCAAAGAGGAAACATTTGATTTCAGGAAAGAGGAGAGACAAAAGTGTCTATAAAAGATTAAACTGATTGAAGAGAAGTTCAAAATGAAACAAAAATTCAACAAAACTCAGTCTTGGCAACTAATTAGGACTAACTAGCTCAATATAGCATGCTTCACACACTCTTACTGGCTTTTTGTTGCTGGTAATAGCAGCCATTTTGGATGAGCAGTCATTGCAAAATATCTGTCCACAATTTCTACAGTGATGTTTTCTAACACGAATTGAGAATTCTTTTGCACACCTCATGCAATTTGTGACATCTGAGTCTTCAGTCCACTTACGCCCAGATAGTTTGGCAATCTCCATCTGAGAAAAAAGATGTACCAGGAGATTAAGTATTGCAAAGCACAATTATCCATGCAATCCATGCACAGGACACTGTGTCATCATGTTCTCTGTCCACAGCAAAAGCTCGGACAGAGAACAAAAGTGTATTCCATTATAAAAAAGTTCTTATTTTTAGTTATTAAGGACTTTTAGTTTTGGCCTAATGTGAATATTATTTCTTAAAAAATTTTCAACAGCCAATGATATTGAAGTGGGGAAGACGAAGAATGGGAGAGGATTCAACACGAAAACAGTAACTCAAGCACTCAGTCCTGAATTTTTTACCAGGGGTGGCTGCAGGAGCAGCTCTATACTGGTGGCACCTTTGCTGAGTCAGAGCAACAAAATATAATGGGTGGTCACCAAGGTGAGGATGTGGTGTGGTGGAAGATAAGGGTTGATAGAAAGTGATATGAGGTTTTTAAGGAGGGGAAAAGACTGAGAGAAAGAGGGAGAAGCAACACTATTTTGATGACAAGGCCATCTTCATCAGGCAAAGATTGATTACTGAAGGACACACAAAAAGTTGCAAGGGAAGCGTGATGGAATGGGAAAAAAATCACTATTTGAGAAAGATCAATTCACAAAGGTGGTCTGAAAAGTTCTCATGTTGGCACAATGGTAAGTAGATGCCATGTGAAATGGCATGCCATTCCATCCAGCAGTTTGCTGTACCCAGTGGTTTGAATCAGTTGTGGTGCACATGTTACTGGAAATATAAACAAATCGAGTAACAAGCGGGGAAAAAATTCTTCATAAAAGAAAGTTTGACCAAAATTCATTCGTTTGTCATAACAGCGTTTTCCAAATCTAGCTCCTCTACACTGCATGCGATTCAATTTCACAATCAATCCAACTTCAGCAGGATCCCATACACTAGCAGCACATTTTAAATGAGGCCTAATGTGCAAAAGATAACATTTCTCTTTAAGCTTTTTATCATATTTCACCAATACTCCTCTAATAAATCTTAATTTTTTGTTAGCTTATCCACTAATTCCCCGCACATGAGAAGAATGAAGAAATTGCCCGCTCTTGCACGACCCATGAGAGGTCGTGAGTGAGGGTAACAGACATTTAATTGAATCTATTTCTATTTTGGTATTTTTGGTCACTTTCTATTTTGGTATTTTTGGTCACTTTCTATTTGGTATTTCTGATGTAGTAGGCATTGGGAGGGAATTTTTCTGAAAATTCATCACTATACACTTTTTAAAGTTTAATTCTAATGGCCTATTGTCACATCAGCATTGCATGGCATTAAGGTCATCTACTAAAGCTGCTTTATCCTCAGGACAATGTATATCTTGATAAACTACTGCATCATTAACAAATAAACACATCTTATATTTAACCATGGAGTTAATGCCGTTAATTTAAAGAAGGAAGAAAAGAGGTCCAATAACACTTTTTTGGGGAACACCTGAAGTGACTTTTACTGCATTAGAACCATCTATGATAACTCTTTGTACCCGACCATTCAAAAAGTCTTTAATCCAGCCATCAATCAGCCTGTAAAATACACATATATAGATTCTTTTGGATTCAGGACTAATGATTGAACACTAAATGCTTTCAAAATCATTATCTGGAATTATCTCAGCCCTACTGATGCAAGAATTATTAACTGCAATAAAGACACCACCCCTGATGCTATTCACAGTGTCCTTTCTGTACATGGAAAAGGATTTCAGGAAAATTTCACCGTTGACAATATCAATGGATAACCAGCTTTCAGTTGCAACAACTTCATCTAGGCCTGTGGTTTGAATAAGGTAATGATATTCTGCAATTTTCTTTTATAAACTTTGCCAATTAGCTACTATTACAGACATTTCCTTGACATTACAATTACCTGAATATTTAACAGGGATCATCTTCTCATTATTATTATATCCCTTAAAAACTTTTCTGCCTGATGACATCTGATTCACATAAAGAGAACTATTGCATGCATTTTGAACACTGACCCTCACTTCATTCAAAGGTAAATTATTTGAAAAATTTTATTTGGATTTTAGAGGCCCTTTATTTGACCTACATTTTAACCTGAAAAAGTCCCGCAGTGCTCGAATATCCTACCCTCTACCTAGCGGCCTCAGACATGTAGTGAACACCAGAATGGTTCAGAGGGTTCCTAACCCATTGGATTTCCAGGTGAATGTTGGCGAAGGAGGCCCTGATATCTTAATTTTTTAATAATAATTTTTGTAGGCTCAATAAAACACAGTAATCAACCCAAAGGTCGGTTTGGTAGGTGATGGTGGAGTTCACCCAGTACTAAGCCCTATACGGCGTGTGAAAATTCACACATCAGGGTAGGGGGGCCAGTTCCTTTCCCTGTGCCGGTTATGGTTTCCCAGGAAAACCTGGTTCCCGAAAAATCATTTTAGCTTGGGTGGAGCTGCAGGTGCCCGGAGTGCCTTGCCCGGGAATTGAACCCGGGACCCTCTGGTCAGCAGTCCAACGCTCTCTACCCACTGGACTACCGCGACCCACGTAGGCTCAATGAGCACTACTTTATCACGTAATCGATATCACTGACCTACTTAACTAATGAATAAATCCACTTGCTAGTTATGATTACCGATGAAAATGCTTAATTTGAGATCAATTACAATTTATGCGAAGAGCATGTCATGGGGCAAAACTTATATGATTGAAACACTTAAACACAAAGTAAACACTCCGCTCCCCCAAGCAGCTTATATTTCACACACACACGAATAAAACACTGTTAAGCACTAAACACTGTAAAAGAATAAAGTATTAATTATTCACAAAACACATCACTATAGCTAGAACACAGGAACTACACAACTTGATCATTGATGAAGGGCAGGTGCAGGTGATCGGGGTAAATTTAAGCCAGAGCTTGCTGAGAAAGACATTCCCATTGGCAACCAAGAGCTGCCCTTCATGCACATTTATTTCACCCACAATTGAATCATTGAATCTCAATTCAGATAAACTTTTCCAGAAATTTTCCAATAGATGTCTTCAGATTAACTTTTGATCTATTACTATTATGTATTATTTTGGAAGCTTCGGGAAGCTCTTTTTCTCTAGATATCCAATAAGTATTTGAGTTCCTTTTACCAGGATATATGCCATTTAGTGGTCTCATACTTTCAAATGATTCACATAATCAGGAAACAAAGCCTACCTAATAAAAATGTTTAAACAAACAACCTACCACTAAATCAAAAGCTACTTAATGAATAACTGATCGTGGCACTTTTCCACTTGATAAGATTTATTTAACGACCAGGTTTCGATGTATTATATCATCATCAGATGGACCTGATGATGTTATAATACATTGAAACCTGGTCGCAAAAAAAATATTATCAAGTGGAAAAGTGCTACCATCAGTTAATCATTGTGTTTGACTTCCACCACATCACAACTGAAGCTACTCAAAATGCTACTTACCTGGTAGGTTTGGTTTTCCCTCCCAATTTCATGAAGGGCTGCTTGACTATCTTCTAACCGCCTTCTCAGATCATTGGCTGTACTTTGAACATGTTCATTGTCCTTGGTACTCTGTATATACCTCTCGAGTAAAGCCTGCCTCTCTGCCTCCCATTCCATTTTCATGGCTAAACAAATGAAGAAATAATATTATGCATAAATCAGAAAGAAACTGATTGGGAACATACATAAAAAAATAAAGAATATATATAGAAACATTAGTTAATAGAAAAAATATTAAGCTTAACTAAAGGCAACCTGATGGAAAACCAATTTGAATTCAGGGATGCTTTATTCCCCATAAAATATAGCAAGGGAAAAAATAAATAAGCCAAAAAACATTGTATTTGACATTAGCACAATTGGAAGATTTTATGCTGAATCGTTCTGCAGATGGAAGGGCAACCTAGAATACGTTATGGTTAAAAACTTGATGAGGCTTTAGTGTAAAAGTACTGGTAATAACATGTGGTACAATTACCATATCAAAAATGTACTATAAGCTTAGCCATATCATATAAGTGCCATTCCATATCCTTGTTGTAATCATCATATATCGTAATCACCTAATTGAATACCATTTCCATATCCTTAGTACAATCATTAAAACTGATAGCTTCTGCAAATACAGTCAGCTGAAGTGTTAATAATGCAGCGGACCAGCCTATAAAACTTCTGCCCTTGGAAAGGTTCATTCAGTTTTGGGAGTTAATCTAAAACAGATGGGATTAGGCCCAAGGAGTGCTGGGGATTTCCATAGTTTTCCAATTACACAAGAGATTTTAATCCAGCAACATAACTCAACCTTTAAAGCCATTTGGCACTATTGCTTAATGTACAACTTGTCCCTTAGGTCAAGTTATTGGAGAAGAGGAAATGGTAGCTAGATTAAAGGTCAGGACCAGGGATGGCAGTCCAAAAATGCTTGTCCACTCAAAATTGTTTGCTCTGTGTTGGTCAATAAGCACTTCCGGTATATTTTATGGTATCCGGGAGTTTTATGATATCCGAGCTTTTTTGTAACAATCTTTAAAATAGTGGTGCATCCAACATGATGAAATTTCGCTGGTCCACTCAATATTTTTTGCTCTTTGTGTTGGTCGGTAAGCATTTTCAGTACCCACCTTGCAATGGTAATTTGCCATATCCGAGCTTTTCCGAAGCAATCGTTCAATTCGTGGTGTGTCCAGCATGATGCACTTAATCAGTCAGAGAATTAATAGTCAATCATCTATCAGATCGGAGTTCTTAGTCCACTTGTTGAGCAATTTCATTGGTTTGGATAGTGAGCCTGCCACTCCACTCTTCATCATGCACATTTCTGTGACAATTTATGAAGTCTCGACACCATTGTCTGAATTTCCTTTCACTCATTACTGTAGGTCCATAAACTAAGCACAACTCCATATAAATTTTGGCCACTGATGATCCTTTTGCACACAACAACACGCACTTCGTAGCTGGTGGAAGCAACAATTTTTGCAGGCATTGTTATCTGCATTCACAGGCAAGCAAATTACTACTGATTCAAAACAATAACTCCAGTTGCATCAGAAAGAATCAATGATAGCAATGCATGCATACAACTTTGTGCTGACATGCCACTATTTAAATATAGGAGGACGGTACTTCCTTTTCGAATATGCCTCATAAAATTCAATTAAATACACACAAATTCATTAATACACAGTTTTAAGTCATCCTGCAAACTGAGTATTTGAAACAATAGTCACTCAATTAAAATTAATAGAATCCTCTTTCCATTGCAATTAAATATAATAAATGAATTATGTAGCATACTAAAATAAGAAACAAGAGATGTATTTATACAACACGGAGAAAAGATGCACAAACAAAGACACTAACCCTTATTTATTCAACATTAGCAACCATTAAAAACTCACAATATCATACATATACATCACCTAACAATAATTACAAGCAGCAATAATGCAAAAATATACAAACCTGAATTTTGTTCCCGAAGCTTATCTATGGTTTTTTCTCTCATTTTTTCTGACTCTTCCTTTAAACCGAGTTCTAATGTTAGTTGACTAAGGCTATCATTTAGCCTTGTTACTTCCAAATCATGTACTGATTTAAACTGAGATAGTTCACTTTCCAGTGTAGCCTTGGCCAACATTTCTTCTTCCTGGAATATGATAAAAATGAACATTTGATTATTTTAGCATTACGAAGACTCTCAAAAGTAAATGCCAAAATCCTTCATTCAGCTCTGGCAAAGGGAGGACCATATCTACGTCTCTCTCTATCCACCATTCACACCTGAGCAGTTTGAGACATGTACAGGTGTCAAATAGAGTCACCTCTCTTTCCAATCTACTCCTATTTTATGCAATACATCATTGAATCTATTCAATTTATCTATGGAATGCCTTCTCAAAATTTAAGAAGCAAACAAGTACATCCTGATTTTATTCTATGCATATGAAAATAGAGTTCTGAATTGTTTACTGTAAATATAGGTAAATACTTCATAGGTAGGTACTTCAAAATGAAAGTAAAACATTCTATACATAAAAATCTATTTCATTTTACATTACCAGGTTTTTTGTTACTTCTTCCCGTAGCTTTTCCTCTTTGGACAGTTTGCCCTTCAACTGCTCAATCTCTTGATTCCCTTTCTCTACATCATTTCTGCACCGGATCTCCTGCTCCTCCATTTCTTTCTTGAGTTCAGCATGCTGCTCTTCTAGTAGTTTCTTAGCACCTTCAAGGTTCTCAATCACCTGGAGTCAAAAATATCTCAATGAAATGGCTCACTTAATTTCATTTACCATCAACTATTTAAGGAAAGAAATGCGACATTTGTGAAACAAGTGCGACTTCTTATTTCACGATACATTACCCAAATATTTCACAAAACTCAAATCAAGAAGACTCCCACTTCTTTCCAAATATCTTTACGCCTTCAAATTTCCCCAAATAGTGTCCTCCTGTCCCTAACTGTAAATATCACTTCATTTGTTGTCCTTCCTATAGTTTATTTTCTCCAATCTTCTTCATAATTTAATCTCCTAAGTCTCTCAATAAATTATTTTTTCCCACTTTCCATTAATTCTTGCTGGTCAATTCCTTCCCCCTTAAAAACATTTATCTCCTTAACAAGTATTCTTTTTTAAACGCCCTTACCCACATGCCCACTTTTGTCCAAAATACCACCTAAATATGCCAACTGTTTTATCTCCTCAAAGTCATACCCGCCTACTTTGATGATTAAGTTAAGATTATAATAAAAAACAGGAATTCATTTAATCATGGAATTTAGTATTACAAATATTTCAATGATGATATTGACATTTAAAATATTTTGGTAGAAATACACAATCCCTTAAGATAGGAACCTATGCTGTAAATCGTCAATTATTACCAGAAAATTCCATGTCATATTTGATCTACACATTTTGCTCAAGACATATTCATGGCACACTCATAAATTAAGATTAAGTATGTGAGGGCTGTTCAGAAATTATCTAGGCCAGCAATATTTGGAGAAAAATAGCTTGCCTAGGACAATGATGCCTTAGTCCCCTCCAAAGTACTTCCCTTTGGACCTCACACACTTATCCCAGTATCTTTTCCACTTTCTAAAACAATTGGCAAGTCCTTTATTGAAATGGTCATCAGCTGTCCTTTGGCCTTCTTCTTTACCTCGTCAACCAACAGTTGGGAATACTGGGCTTTTGTTTCAGAGTCATAGCCATACACCCATGACAATTCTGCAGTTATGACCTTTTTTAAAAAACCTGGGTCATAGTTTGCGGCCTAGAGCGAGGCTAAGGCCTCATTGTACTAGATAGGCTATTTTTCTCAAAATATTGCACGGCTGGATCCTTTCTGGACAGATCTCATATGCATAGTTATGATACTTCCATGATAAAAGTATTTTTGGAATTTTTTTGGGATAATTTTTAGGCAAAACAAACAGCTGATACAAGAGTGAGGGTTGATTGAAAAATGCCAGAGGGCATGACAGAGGAGGAAAGAAATTGTGGAGGATAGTGTTGGTTGCATATTAAATGTATTCTGAAATTAATCTCACAAAAAGTGATAAGAATTTCAGAATGCTCCAAAACCCATTGTGCAATTAATGGATGCACCCAAATTCAATGATATCTTACCAATTCTTTGGCAGTGATGTCAACTTGTAGTTTGCCTTCCAATTCCTTACTTGATGTCTCCACATCCACTCTGAGTTTTTCACAAGCAAGTAGGTCAGCAGTCAAGCGCCTAACTTTATCCTCACATTCTTCCAACTCAGCCTTCAATTTGCTATTAGTTTGAGACAACTGTTCAACAATACCTTCAAGATTGGTGGATTTCTGAAATCATAGAACATTACATTAAAATTTTAACAGTAATCACAAGAGTTATGATCACCATTAAGAATGATTCAGCATACACTATTTAGCAAAGACCCACTCCCCATCTAGTATTTCTTACACATCTCAAACAATCTTTTTTATTCAAGCTTTTTTGCATTTACACTTTGTAGTTTAGGGGAGACGACTGACAGCTGAGGTCATTTGCACCATTAGGGATGGACAGGGAAGGATGAAGGATGGAATGAAAACCGGCATTGGCATTAGCCTACTCTTAACAACACCACTTTAGGCACCAAGGGGTCTGCAGCTTTACATCCCATCCGATGGACAGCATACTAACTCAAAGTGCTCTCCACAAAGCACCTCAAGTAGGAATTGGGATACCACGGAAAATTACCCGCCACCGCCAGGATTTGAACCCGAGCCCTCTTGATGGGAAGCCAGTACATTAGCCACCATACCATCATGATCCCCGCATTTACACTTGTATTGACTTTTATCATAGGTGGATAGTTCAACAATTACTCAAAAAATCCAAGAGATCCAAGCACTGGTGGTATAAAAAAGGCTTACTTTTAACAAGCCTCATCTCTCACTAGAATGCTGTTAATGTTTCAGCTATATCCATCACGTGGTTACATTTCGCGTCAAACTCTTTTTTATTTAGATAAAAGAAAAAATGAGTTTAATGGGGTGATTAAACACTTCCATTCAGAAGGCTTAACACCAAAAGTGATCAAAACCAATCGAGTTGGATGAAGTTCATGGCACATCTGCTCTTGTATTTGTGACTGTTTATGATAGGGTAAATAAGTTCAAACATGGCCGTACATCCACTAATGATAAACACTGTTTGGGAAATCCAGTGGAAGCCACTCCCTCTGAAATGATTGACAAAATCCACAATATGGTTTCGAGTGATCACAGAATCAAAGTTTGCAAAATATATGAGGCCTCAGGCATATCACAAGGCACAGTGTTTTCAATTTTGCACAAAAAATTGGGAGTCGAAAAAATCTTGGCAAGATAGGTGCCATGCTTGCTCGCAGTGAAGATAAAACACAATTGTGTGGTCATTTAGGAGACTGGTTTGGCACTTCACCATTGCAATCCTAGTCAGGATTGCAATGGTAAAGGGCCAAACCAGCCTCTAAACATGACTGTGAGGTAAACATGAATACATCAGTATACTGGTATAGAGACATGGGAACAGTTGAAACAGTGGGTTTCTAAATGTGTTCCAACTCCAAAGAAGGTTAAGATGGTTAAATTGGTCGACAAGTTGATGGCCATAGTTTTTTTCGGGGTGCACACGGAATTATCTAATTAAATATTTGCAAAGAAGACAAATTATAAATGGAGAGAAGTGCTACGCATCGTTATTGGACCCATTGAGTGAAGGACTCAATAAAATTCATCTTCATTTGACAAAGAAAAACATTCTCTGCCATCAAGACAATATACCAATGCCTATCTACACAGTTTTGTTCGTGAAAATTATGAATTGAAATTTGAATTTTTACAATATCCACCCTATTCACCAAAGTTGGCCCCAGAGATGCTTTCTATTTTGAAGCTTGAAGAAGGGGCTCCATGGAAAAACATTCACGTCAAACGTGAAGGTCATTGCCAACACAGATAGCCTATTTTGAGAACCTTCTGATATCCCGCTTTTTGGATAGCTTAGAGAAGTTTTAGAAATGCTGGGTAATGGCATTGAGCTAAAAGGAGATAATGTTGAATATTTTTAAAAAAATATATCAAAAATAATTTGTTTTTTCCAAAGGGCTTATTGAACAACATCACACGCTTTCACAGAAGTCTTTATTTTCTGACAGAATGCTTATTAGTGCTGGGTGATACCTTGATACTACCCTATAATTTAACCCTTAACCTTGATACTACCCTATAATTCTGACTTTCATACCTTTCCCTTGGGCTGTTTACCTATTTAATGACTTTATTAGGGTGAGACTGAGACTTCAAAGTCCCTTCTTCCACTTAACCCTTTGCTCTGTAAGAGCAGTCGGAAGGAGTTAGCATAATTTGCCGTACTTCGCTAATTTAGAACTTCAGTATTATGTAGACGAAAGACATCAGGTTTGACCTTGAATAAATCAATTCAAGGGAAAATTCTCATGCAAAAAGAGCCTTTAAGATTTTACATTACCTCTTTCTCTGCCATAAGGGTAGAATTTAGTTCATCAACTTCCATTTGCTTGATTGAATTGAGATCCTGTAATTCACTACTCCTCTTCTGCTGAGTATCTATCTTCATTACTAATTCTTCAATGGCAGCATTTTTCTCATCCACCATGCTCATGGTAGACACCAGCTCTTTCTTAACTTCTACCAACTCTTTTGAATCCTGCTCAAGATTTCCTTGCATGACGGCTATGAGAACTACTTTGTCTCTGCAAAGCTTATTTACAGTTTGGAATTCCATAAGAAATTGTGAGAGAATTTTTTTACAATTCTCAAAGTCACTTTTCAACAGAGTGAATACAGTTTTAACTTCCTTCAGCTCCTTCATCTGAGAATATAAAAGAAATTCACTCATCAATATGAATAAAATAAAAAACTGAACTTAGAAAAGTTAAAATTTGTTGTCTCAGGTGTAACTTTATGGAATTTGCATTACATATTGAAATGAAATGAAATAATTTACTTTGTAATTCCACACACTTTATTTAAAAAAACACAACCCAGGTTTCGACATTGAACGTCATCATCAGGTGTTGTTTTTTAAATAAAGTGCGTGGAATTACAAAATAAATTATTTGATTTCATTTCAATATAGAAAAGTTAAAACGCATTCACATAAAAAACATGGAAAAAAGGTTTTATACAAGCATCTTATAGACTAAAAGATTAATCTTTGATAGACAGGTATTAAGGAGCTTGGAGTATAAATTTTTGGTTGATAGGATACAAAGACAAGTTTGCAAAGAATAAAATGACACATTCACAATGAGAGATCATAATATTCCTGAGAAATATGCCATGACATGATACCGCAACTTTCTTTCGGGGACAAATCAAGTAAAGCCACTCACAACTCAGATTGGACCTTAATGGAGTGGGGTATGGTAAAACAAATGCTGTATATACTAATTAAATCTTGATGAAAAAATCAAAGGTCGATCTATATGCAAGAGAGGTATTAAAAAAATGTTACTTGATATGACTTCAACTTCTACAAGGTTGCATTCTTCAATTAACTTATTATTTACATTATTACCACAATGCAACAACATCATTATTATGACTTCCTTACAGAAAAAGTTACTGCTGCTTGTATGCTACATTACAGCAGTACAAGCAAACAAATGCAGTGGTACCATTTGGCAGTAATCATGGGATTTCGGAACCCACTCAAAATCTCACTATTGATGGTAGTGGTCGATACTGTCAATGGATTGAAATAATCAAAATAAATTTTGACTATTAATCACTTGATACGTACTTTTAAATGTGTTAAATGATATTGTTCAATTTACTGGAATTAACTCAGCAATATTTAATAATTACCAAAGCACCAGTGTCCAATTACACGATAAATGTAAAAAAAACAGAAATTTGTCAATGGACTACTGAATGGCATTCAACATCATGAGAGATTCATCACCATATTGAAGATTAAGGAAGCTCACCCAGATGAAACAAATGTGACCAAGCTGTAAAATATGTCAAGGCCTACCTGGGGAGTGAACTTTCATCAGAGCTGGCAATGTAAAACTACAACATCTAGAAAGAGAATATCACTTGAAATCGCTGTTGTCTCCCTCCTCTAGCTCAAGTTAAAATGTATAAGGGCATACGTGTGGTGTTCCAACAAGAAGTTTGAGGTCATCCATTAATTTTAAATTGATGACCCTCTACTCTCCGGAAACTTCCACTTCAAAAGAACTCTACCTTGCACTAGTCATTATGTAGAATAGGGCTCAAGTATAGATTGAACTAATGTAAAACCATGGACCTGGCTTAAGGGATATCAATTGCTTGCAAGGAAGACATGCAACTTTAGCAGCTTGGGTACAGAAAATAAAACAAAATATAAATTTCCAACATTTCAATTACCTTCGCCAGGTACTTGGCATTTAATTCACCCAGTTCACCTTCTTTTTCTGCAACAAGCAACTTTTGAGCTGTCAGGAATTCCTCTAACTCTTTGACTAATTTACTTTTTGCGGACAGTTCATCTTTATTCTGCTGTAAATTAAACCTTAATGAGCTGATAATGGCCTCATACTCCTCTGACTTTGCCTTTCCGGTAATAACTTTACTCTCAATCTCAGTTGACAAAATGTTAATTCTCCTCTCAGCCTCCATCAGCTTTTCAGCCTGAAAATTATTCAACAAACAATTAGCTCAAGTTTTGCTTAAGAGAGAAAATTATTCGAAAGTCAATAGAATATCAACTATAAATCAGTAATTATGAACTGACATCACCTTCTCTTTACACTGAGACTGTAATAGTTTGATCATTTGTTCTTCATTCATTCTTTCGTCTTCTTTTTGGAGTTTATCAAGCATTTGTTTATCATTAGAGGAGTTCTCCAACTCATTTGACTTCTTTGTCAGGATATCTACTGCTGACTCAATTTGGCCAAGAAGTTTCTTCTCCACGTCAGAATCCATTTTGCTATTGTTTTGCATTTGTGCTTGGAACAGATTCTATAAATAAATAATTGATTTCATCAATATCCAAATTCTTTTGGGCTCTATTGTTAGCATTTATACATGCATGCATGTATACATATATATTTAAATCTACATTAAAAACATAGGACATGTTGGAGCAATGTTCATTCAGTCTACTCAATAAGTTGGTTGGCCTGAGGGAAAGTGTGCTTACATATTAACCCGAATACAGTAATCTCCCGATTATCCATGTATGCATTATGTGGGTAGCTGATATTCCATGCATCGCTAATCAGTTTTATAAATTGGTGGTGATGGTAAAGTGGGGGCAATGGGTTGGGTTATCTACCCATACACAAGAAGGGCCATGTATTTTTGGAAAGCTTTCTACACAAGAGATTAGATAAAATGTGCAGACATTGTTTATGTTTCATCATGCATCTACATTATGTTTTTAATTCTATATATAAAAAATAACATCGGCAACTATTCTCTTAACTCTGCCTATCATCATCATTACACCAGAGGCAGGAATGACTTCCATTATGGGAATATAAGAACTAAAGCATTGAAATTAGGACCCAATGAAATGGGCATCAGATTATTTAACAAACTACCCAAAAGTATCAAGGATACACAGGGAACTGCCGTATTCAGGCATAAACTAAAAAGATATCTACAACGCAATATGTTTTACTCGGTTGATGAATATCTCAACAATATTCCCGACCAGTAAGTTCATACTTTTAGTTTCTAGCAATGGTAATGGTCTGATTCATGTTTGTGATCAATGATTTTTCTGAATTTGATATTGTATGTGCATGTTACAGCCGATGTTCATGGGTTTGTACCAAACACTTATGTAACTATGAGCATCTATTCTTTTATGTATCTTAACTGAGCCTGTGTCTTTGCTCCTCATTGACGTGCCTTATATCATGTACATACTTCACCCACCTGGTATTTTTGTATTGTGATCTCTGGGCAAATAAAAGGTAATAATAATAATAATATGTTCCTCAGTGAGGATGGCATGGAATATCATTCTATACCTCCATCATTAACTCCTGTTGACTTGTAAAATCTTCCTTACCTAATGCCAATGCTAATGCTTTAATGCCTCCCAACCTCCTTCAAAAATTCCTAAATAAGGCAACTGTTCTGCCCGTTCTAGTTTGTGTCCAAAAATTCAATGTTTTTTTAAGCCTTCTTATTTCTTGAGTTTCTCCTTAAATTCTTTCTCCTACACTGTGCATCCCTACCTCACTCCCATCTCTCTCTCCACTTACCACTATACTCCAATCTCCCATTACTACCTAGTGTTTCTTCTAGGTACATTCAAAACCATTTTGTCAAACTTATCATAAACACTACCTAATCCTCCTTAATGATGCTTGTCAGTTTGTACACCAGGATTACCACCAGACTGCCCAGAACTATTCTTATTTCTACCAATGATATTGTCATCCACCTGTTCCAAATTTGTATCTGGCGTGTCCTATATTTGTGTATGCATGAATATGCAACAAATCTCCGGACAAATAAATGTATTATTATTATTCCAAGCTTCCTACCCTTCTCCCCCGTTTCCTATTCAGTACCATGACAACCTCATGTGCCCTCTACCCCTCTGCTCTACATTACTCATTGGCTCTCTCTCTAATAATTCTTGGTATCTTTCCTCCTCACCTTGCACTGACCTAGCACGTCTATATTTCCTCTCTCGATCTCTCAGTATATATTTCCCAAATTTCCTGACTTGGGCATCATCCAAATATTCCAACTCCCTACTTTCATGGTGGCATTCCACTTCTGTTTCTTCTAGTCAGCTGCCATTCTCTTAGCTGTATCAGTTAGGCAAGGATTGTGTGATGACTCAGGAGGCCTTGCCTCCTCCATTTCTGGCAACTACGAAGATGCATGTATACTCCTGGAAACTAGAAAGATGAGTCTTGTAAACAACGAAGATAAGCCCCCAGCTAAGAAGGTAAGTCCTGACAACTACAAGACAGCCCTGCAAGCCAAGTCTTGTTGATGCCAGACTCATCTTCATCCTTGTACTTATCATATTTTCCTGGGACAGATATTTGCAATGGTTTCCTACTGCCTACCTCATTGTAGTGTTTAATGTGATACCATTACTAAAATGGCCACCCTACTACGGTCAGAGCCATTGTGGTCACCTCAATAAGGAACAAATACTGTGAGAACCTTTTTTATGATTCCAGCACTTAGATCTATTTGGCATGAGGACCCCATTGGATTGCTTCATAATGCCCCAGCCAGCAAATCTCTAATAGGTACACACAAATCCTTCTACCACATCAGTCCATGAGGTAATCCATGTAGTCCACATAGCAAACAAATTTAATTAGAAGCTTGTTAGGCCAATTTGGCACATATTTTAATTGACAGATACTATGACATCATAATCTTAATACTGATTATTTTATGGTATTTACTGACTATTCATACAGGACCAATATCGTAATCCAAAAAACATTGCTCCTTTATTTCAATGCCTGATTTTTTTAGTACATTGGATTTCTAAGTAGGTTTTAACTATGCTAATCGTACAGATTTTTTAATACAAATCCTTACACAAACAATTCCAGAATTCCACCCAATGCTTAGATGCACTACTGTTCCATCTCTTAGAAGATTTCACTTGCATTGGATAAGAAAAAATGAGGAGTAAATCAAATATTATCCAACCAGTTAAAAAAATGGATTTAGAATTTTTGAGTGAAATTCAAATGAAATAACACAAAAAAATTTCTTAGAAAATATTGAAGATTTCCAAAATAATATGCTAAAATTTTGAATGCCTACCACCATTCCTCTACATTACAAATTTCGATTGGAACCTTATTGGGGTCCCAGTTTATAAACCTCTTTTCATATTCATTCTCATTAATCTTCTTACAAAACTGCACTAATTTATTTCATAAAGTGACTGACAATTCCAATTTAATGGTAAGACACTTCTTGCTCCAACAACAAAGTACAAAGGGACTTCACCCTGAGTGTCACTCATCAAAATCACATGATGGCTTTTAATCCATATATAACAAAAATCACAACTCTGTGAAATTAGGGTATGCCTTTAAATTACTACATACCATTAACTCCAGGTAATTCTTATTCAAAAGGCCCATTTGAGAGACATTTTTCTCCAATGTAATTTGTATTTCCTTTTCTTTATCTTCCCTGAAATAGTTAAAGATTAGTATCAATAAAAATTCATTTGCAAACACTGACTTATTAGCAGCATATTCTTCACACAGTATATACCTACTATTAAAGAAAGTGGCAATTCTGAGTACACACTACAAATTTATTATACCAGTTTTTAGGGAATCTTACTGTTGAGTTGTCAAATCAATTCGAAGAGCTTCCACAAAAAAATTGTCAGATTGATAGGTCAATACAATGGCGAATACTACAATTTTTATGCATGACTAGCGATGTGCCTATTTACTTCTTTGCTAACCAAATATTTTTATTTCTAGGTCAAAAATAGGCATCTTAATGGAATGACTCAAACCCACAATGGAGTGATCATAAAAAAATATTCAACTTCATCACAAAGTTCTTTGTACATGGATGACTTCTTTTCATTACAAAAACCTGGGTTCATCTCTTAAAGTCTAAAGTCAGATAATGATTCTTTGCAACTTGCATACATAGAGTCTGTGATTATAAAATATGGTATAACACTTGTTACTAGGCTATAAGATGCAGGGTGTGAATTTGTTTTAGTTTTATATCACATTTTTAAATATTCAGTAGACTTGTAAATCAACTTACAGCTTTGAGAAATGAAATCGATCTTACCAGGGATACATGCCCTCCATATTAAGAGGCCATTCTCTTTCTTGACCTCAACTGAATCAACCATGTTCATAAAAGCCTACCTGCAATAGTGCAATTGATCATTGCACTACTGCAGGTCAAATTGGTCAACCTACATAAAATCTACACAGTGGTGCTTTTCCACACATTAAAATTTCAATTAGTTTTATCTGTATACTTCTAGGAGCTTATATTTTATAGCTCACAAATTATTTTCAGTAGTATTTAACATGAAGTTATTTCATTTAGTTAAAATAAAAACAAAACCAGATCTTGCTCACCATTTTACCAACCAATCAATACAAAAAGCCAGCACTTTGAATGACCATATTTCTGTAAACGGGAAATGAAAAATGTTCTTACTGCTCTCTTATGATGAGGAATATTTTGAATATGACTCGAGATCGATTATATCTGCTTGGACAGAATTTCCAAAAATGTTGCAGTGTAACCATAGAGTGCTTCACTATTCTGGCAAATAATTTCCAGAGCCATTCACCGAAGTTTACAAGTATGCATGTACATATTCCAAGCTTTGAAAATATTTGTGCATATTGCTTGCGATTGATTAAAATCAATTAAATCTACAAAATAACTTAACATTTTCAGGTGGTAATATTTAGACTTCGGCATTAAAGGAAGTCCCGTCCAAAATATAAGTAGAATGAATCCGGGGAAAAAATTTATTTCAAATTAGAGTAACAAATTACTTAATCTTTCATGCACGAAATGATATACTGAAAATAAGTCAGCCAAAATTGGACAAAGCTAAGGTTTCAGTTCAGCTTTATTTATGGAAGAAGAAATCATTCCATAAAGTCACGGCTTAGCTAATGATAGTTTAAATAGCCAACCCCATACGTGACTGCAAATCACTTAGTTAATGCAGATATACTTACATGGATGTAACAAGCTTCATTTTGTCTTCCAAATATCTGGCTTGTTCTGCATTATGACTGCGTAGATCTTCATTGCTAATGGCATATTCTTTTAACTGGGAGGTCAGCATTTCAACTTTCCCATTTACAGCCATCAACTCCTGGTTTTTCACACTTATGACATTTGAATGATTTGAAACTTCTGATTGCAACTCCATAATAAATTTTTTATCCTTTACGGTGACCTCTTCTAAACATTTTACAGTATCTTTCAACTGAGCTTGTTCATTTTTTGATTCTTCAAGAGCCAGTAATGCCTATTTTAAAAATACAATTCACTCCACCTCAAAAACCATGAATAATAAAGAAAAGTATCATCATCAGAAGAATTCAATTTTGTTATAATACTTCACCTCATTTAACTGCACTTCCAATTCAATAATCTTTTTTCTATGTTTCTCGTCGCATATGCTAGCTTCCTCTATCACTAAGCGTAAGTTTTCAAGACCAGACTCTGCTTCTTTTAACTTAGAACAGTTCTGGAAGAGTTCACTCTCTAGTGTATTTACAGTCCCTTGTAACACAGTTTTCTCATCACACAATTTTTTAACAAGCTCCTCTTTCTGCTCTAATGCTTCCTCTAGGATTTCTATTCTGTTGTAGAAAAAAATTATCATAAGCCATTCTAATAAGTAACACATGCTATCAGAAACATATTTCACTGTATTTTTAAAGAGTGTCAATGGCCAAAACTGATTCATTTTTACCTCTTCATATCCTCCTCCCTTGACTTGGCTTTTGCACTTTCAGATTCCAGGGCATCATATTTTTGTTGTAAATTTTGCAAGTCTCTTTTCAACTGATCACTTTCCTTCTCTCTCTCCCTTGTCATCTCATCCATAAACCTCTGCACTTGAATGAGTTCCTGCCTTAACACAGCTGCATCATCAATATTTTCCCTGAAATGAAACAAAGCAACTGTTAATGACAACATACTTTATGATTTTAGCCTAATTGCAAATCAAGACGTTATATGCTAGATGAGCAGCTCCATGCAATCACTTTTCAAGGCAGTCAGCAACTGGACACAATATGCAACTGTTTTTAAAATGGAGGTAAGAAGGATACTAGCATGATTGAGAGATAAATATACATACTACCTTGATCAAAAATTTCCCGGAATTTATTCAGAAAATTAAAAATACAAGTTTATTCATCTAAATCTATATTGTCCCCTTCAAAGTAATCCCCATCGACTGCAACACACTTATGCCAGCGCTTGATCCAATCCTCGAAACATTTTTTATATTCGGTTTTCGGTATGTCCATCAGTGCTTCCTGCGATTTTTCCATTACTTCCTCTCGGCTGCTAAAACGCGTTCCCCGTAATGGTTTTTTAACTCGATTGAACAGAAAGAAGTCACAGGGAGCCAAATCAGGTGAATTCGGTGGCTGTTGGATGGTATTTGTTGCATTTTTCGTCAAAAAATTACGAATAATGATAGCACTGTGCGACGGTGCGTTATCATGGTGCAAAATCCACGAGTTTTCTGCCCACATTTCTGGTCTCTTTCGGCGAATTGCTTCACGCAAACGTCTCATAATGCCCAAATAATACTCTTTGTTTACTGTCTGGCCTTCTGGCAAAAATTCATGATGCACTACACCGTTGTAATCCATGAAAACCGTCAGCATTGCCTTCTTTTTTGACTGAAAACGACGTGGTTTTTTTGGTCTCGGCTCATTTGGTGAACGCCATTCACTTGCCTGATGTCTGGATTGCGTGTCGTACTCATAAACCCACGTCTCGTCTCCAGTAATGATCCTTTTGATGAATGTGGGATCGGATTCAGCCTCGCAAATCATGTCTTTTGCGACGTCAACACGGTCTCTTTTTTGCATGAAATTGAGGTCTTTTGGCACCAACTTTGCTGCTACACGACGGAAACCCAAATCATTAACCACAATGTCTTGGGCGGATCCATAGGCAATGTTCAAGTCCTCCGCTATTTCTCTGATGGTTAATTTGCGGTTATTGACCAACATTTCTTTTACTTTATCAATTTTTTCACCGACTTTCGATGTCGATGGTCTGCCACTGCGTTCATCATCTTCGATTGACTCACGACCACTTCTGAACCGCTCGTGCCACTGGTAAACGACCGTTTTTTTTAGAGAATCGTTGCCGAAACACTTTTCCAACATTTCCAACGTCCGTGCGCCACTAAATCCGTTTTTTACGCAAAATTTAATACAAGTTCGTTGTTGCAAATTTAAATCCATTTCTGAAATTGTAAAAAAATCGCCAACACACACAGAGATAGATGTACTCTTGGCTACGTAACTTTTGCAAATGTCAAGTTATGACACTAAGATTTAAAGGGAATATCAACAACAGATGTACCAATTTAACAAAAAAAACAGAACTCAAATCGGAACGATGGGAGCGCCACACGGTGGTTATTCCGGGAACTTTTTGATCAAGGTAGTATACTCTTAAATTACCTCCAAACCTCCTCCAGCATCCAGCAAGAGGAAAACAAGTCTTAGAATTCTAGTTATCATCCTAGTCTCTTTTTAGTGTTGCAAAATCTCACACATATTCCAAGACTGAAACCTTCATCTCTTTTATTCCACCCCTGGTTTCGGACAAAAAATTTTATCCAAGTTCTCGTCACTAAACTGACAGTGTTTCATTCCATAAATATAATAACAAATGTCAATGATCTGTATATTTATGACTTAATTATTCAGTAACTTTATTTTTTTCCTTATTTTCAATAATATGCCATATTTCCTGGCCAATAAGATGAACTTTTCTTACCGCAAAATCAGTCTTTGTCTTACGGGCTGGGGTGCACAGGTATAACTTTGTACATACTTTCGACCTACGAGTATTTTCCCGCTCAAAGAGAGAACTCACAGCTAGATAGATCACAAATAATTTGCCCAGCCTTATTGCATTGGGAATATTAACTTGTTTTGAGAGCCTTTAAATAGTTTATTACAAACACAAAAAAAAACGCATTTCATTTCAGGTGGATGCTGAAATGCATCAAGTTCTAATGCTTTTACGAAAAACCTCGATTTGCGAGTTTGGTTTTAAATCTTACCTATGAGCTAATTGAGCTTCCACGAGTGCTAATCGATTGGTCAGTGCAGCCATCTCAGACTCCCCTTCATCAGCATTAGCTTTTAATTTGACAACTTTCTCAGCTAAGGCAGCAGCTCTCTGCTCCACCTGTTTCTTTTCCTCAGCAATCACCTCATTCTGTTTTATTAAGTCTTTCAGTTTCCTCATCAGATCCTTAACAGTCAACTCTGGAGAAACTGAAAAAATATTAATATTGTCAAATATATACTCTCATAAATAAATACAGATATCTACAGTAGGGATAAAAATTATGCAAACCTGAGCATATTTTTCAAGAAAACTATGTGCACCAATTTCAGCAAAACATACAATGACCCTCAGCATGCTTCAAACTGAGTTTAACCATTACAAACTTTTTTCAATGTTATCAGGGTGAGAAAGTAAATCAGAGGCTTATTTTGGAGACTTAAGGAGAAATACCAAACTTTGGGGGGCTAATATATTGGTAGATTCTTTTATTTCCACCGAATTAAACCACAAGATCATTGAGAAAAGTATATTAAGGAGACAAAAGGGAATGTACAGTTTGCTAGCTTAACTTCACTTCTTCAGATAGCTACAACATTCTTTCATTGTTAGTTATGCTGGACCTAAAATGCACCAGGCATCAGAAAAAATCAAATCATCCCTTCCACAACCATCCCTGACAATAGTACAAGGGTCAGATGCTAAAATAAACCACATGCTCAAAACTCACTTAAAATTGAAACAAATGAAAATATGGTTAATTTTTTCAGAAAAAGGATTTTTGTAATGGTCATATTTAATAGGGTAGGCAATCAACAGCTGAGGTCATTTGTGCCACCAGGGATAGGTGGGTAATTTGGTAGGGTAAGATATTCAGGGAGTGGGGTAAGGTGGAGAGAAACCAGGCATCAACATAAGCCTACTCTTTAACAAAAGGCACCAAGGCAAGGGCCTAGCCATACTGACACACCAGTTCTGTTTTGATCACTAAACTCAAGCAATTTTAGGCCTGGATGAAGGCTGGGTCACTAACTCCATATCTTTACACTCCATTCAAAGTCGGACTCATATGGCACCGACATTAGGACCAGGAGACCTATGAAAGGTTCTGATACCACCAGGGTTTGCACTTGGGAGTGAGAAGCCCAGCCACCACACCAACCAGATCCCCTACTTCGATTGCAGCAGTGGACTCACAACACATTCAAACACATGCATGTACCCATATTGTATTTATGGGGAGGAAATTATTTGATGAAATTAATTAAATAGGAAGAACTTTGAAAGTTTCAAAAAACAATTTCAAAGATTGGTGACAATATGAGTTAAAATTTGCTGAGGGCCAAGCAACAGTATTCATATAGTCATCCCTACTGAGTTTGGTGTCACTCCTCAGAGCTAAAAATTTCTCTTTGTTTTCTTTCCAACATTGAAAACATTGAAAAACAGTATTCGTAACTTCTTTACCCAGATTGACACAAGGTGTCAATGTTTAATTCACAGAAATCAAATATTTTCTTGATAATCAGAGTCACACTTACAGTAGTATAATTTGTACCCATAAAATAGTAAAAAAAAATCAATAACCCTCATTATGAATAGCATTATTCAATCCATCGACATATACAAACCAACTTTCACATAAGCATTACACATACATTACTAAATGTGCTACAGTTACACCACTATTCAAGATTTGTTTTAAATATAGTTATGGATCAAAGCAAATAGAAAAAAATCCTCATTTACCCAAAGAGTAATAAGTAACAGCATTTGTATGGGACATATGTATGTAGAAGTAGAAGGCTAGATAATATGCAAATCCTTTTCTTGAGGGATCTCCAAAAAAATATTTGAATTCATTTGGTTTCACACTAATACTTAATAGCATTATCCATTGAAATACGAGTCATATTCAAAAAGGAAGGGCTGTTTTCTTACATTTAAATATTGGCGAGTCAGAACAAAGTCTTACACATACAGTACCATATATTGATTGTCATCTCATGTTGGATGCACCAGCATTTACACAATTGTTACAAAAAAGCTCTGATATCCCAAACTGTGCGCTAGGTGGGAAAATACTTACTGATCAACACTATCAACAGTCCTGACCTAACACCTAGCGACTAATTCCTCTTCAAGCACTTGAAAAAGTGGCTTGTTGGAAAATGGTTTGAAGACAACAAGGAACCCAAGACCATCATAGTCAACTGGTTCAATTCACAGGCGGTGAACTTCTACGCTGAGGGATTAAAGAAGCTGGTGCAGCGATACGAAAAGTGCTTAGAAGTGAACAGCGATTATGTAGAAAATTGAAGTAGGCTCATAGGAAACAAAAACCATCAATAAAAACATATCCTAATGAATATATTTTTTAATGACCAAATGGGCCCTACTTTTTGAATATGCCTTCCATAAACAGAGTCTATTGAGAAAAACTGTGCCACTGGCAAGATTATCACCAGCTATGTTTAGCATATCCTTGGGCATAAGAGTTAAAAGTAATGTTAACTTTAAATATAAAACATCATGGACTTCAATCAAAACAATAATGGCTAAATGAAGGGAGCATCACACTGCATGGAATAGTTACAAAAAGTTTTATTGGAATTTTTAAACAAATAATGTGATTTGGTTTACTAAAAATATGTACTAAAATATATCTAAAAAAAAATAGCAGGTATACCTAGGAAACAAGCTCTCCTGCTATATAAACAATACTACTCTCATTGTGATCATTGTTAAGGCATGCTATGGTCATTTAAGTTGAAAGTAAACCGTAACTTTCAAGGGGTGACAGGGTTCTTTTCATGGAATTTCTTTATTTTGGATGAATTTTCACAAATTTCCATGAATTTCCAGAATTTTCAATTCCCTGAGATGTCTTTAAATACTATTGATTTCCCAGTTCAGTCAACATTTTATCTTATCCAGGGAAGCCTATGTAATTAAAACACTGCACTACAAAAACTAAGTACCACTCATTAAAGGGAAGAGATCTCATTGCTAAAACAGCAAGAGCAGTTTATATAAGGTGCGAAGGCTATTGATTCATTCTATCTTCGCAAGAGAGTGATATGAAGGGATCAGAAAGCACTTAGAGCTCCCATTCATCGCTCAACTCCAAAATTAGTGAGATTGTGAGCCAAGTGCTCAGTGGAAAATTGGAGTAGCACTCTGGATTGATAAAGGGTGGACACCTGAGATCAATTATTTCTCCCACTCTCCTGGTGTTAGGTTTGCAGAAGCTTATGAGCTGGATAAGGAGCAGAAATGAGCAGGGATTTTAGAGTACAAACTTAAATATCCCATCCTCTGCAACATTTCCTCTCCTTCTCCCCCAACAAGCAAAACCCCAAGCCAACTGCTCCTTCCCATCCCTGTTCTAAACATGTATAGCCCAATGAGGAGAAAGAAATATGGCACACAGTGCAAGGGCTGTGTGTAGTACATTTCAAGTTCCTTATTTACAATAAACAAAATACAATGTTGCCATACTGGAAAAGGCGGCATAAAATAAAACAGTAATGTGACCACTAAATCAAACAAAAAAATTTACAATAAATAGTAATCAAAATAAATCAGCACAAAATTAGTTCGAAAGATGACCTTTCCATCAATATTTTCCAGTATTGCACTCATTGTTTGTTCACTAGACACTGAGCCCTTATCGTCTCCAACATCAGGTTTCCTTAGCAAACTCAGATCAATCTTCAGAATTTACACTATCATCACAAAACAATCATGCATACACCTAAATCTTAAATATCATCATAATGAGTCTCCTAAAACCAGAGAACAAAGATTGATCTCAATTTACTAAGTGACCAATATTTTGCACATAATATTCTCAAAACACCACATATACAGGGACTGAGAGTACAAAAGCGATATCATTTAAGGAAGGAGACAATATTTCATATTAATAATATCTTTATGGGATCATTTCACATTCATCTACAGATATATGCAGTGCTTAAAAAATTATACCACATATATTATCTCTAGATGTGCATGCTGAAAAGGAGTACCGATCAAATGTTAGATTATCATATTGTGTATACTATATCGAATTCATCTAAAAGCAATCTAAAAGAGTTCAGGTTATAATGAAGGAAGGAAACCAACTTCTAAAGATAGAAATAAAAATACACAAACAATTTTAGTACAGAGTTTCAATCAATTTAAAGGGACAACGTGATGAAGAGTTATGAATAACCATTAACAACTCAAGTTAAAAAGGTGATAGCTGAAATACCATTTTCAAATGCAATGACATGATTAAGGAGAACTTCATAATTTTGTCTACACAATGAGTTTTCACAATAAAGCAGTTGCTTCATATAAGTCAGTTCTAGAAATTTATATTGTATATTGAAAAATTATTATCTACTGTGTTCACCGTTGATGAAAAACCTGCTGGCCCCAAATATTTTTAGAGCCCCTTGAAATTGCATCTAGTACTATCTATTCTTCATAATATATATACATCATGTTTTAAAGATAACTTAGGCTACATGAGGGAACAAATAAATCATTATAACTAAGGAAATCAATTGCATGCAATAGATTAAGCATAGTGCCCATAAATCTGTCACCAGAACTATGCAAATAAATTGCTATTTAGTTCACGAGATATATCATTCAATCACTTTCTTTCTCTTTAAACCAATGATATCTATCAATCTGAGTGTGATCAAGATCAATATTGGTCATCCATATATTGTGTGAAACCTATGAATGCTATCTATTATATACTTGAGCAACACAATAACACTGCAAACATCTGTTTTTAAACCCAATAAAACCATGAGTGATATCTTTGCTTCAAAGTTATTGCTAGGTATAACATAGTTCCTAGTTTATCATATGGCACTGAATGCCATCCATGACATCCACTCTCTAACATTACCTTACACGCTTACACACAAGTTTGGTAAAATAACCTCAAATAACCAACCTTTTTCCATGCTGAACAATAAATTCAGTTACGTGAGCAGCCAAGACTTTCTTCCATTACTATGAAATCTTAATCACTTTAGAGAAAAATGTTTTACAACACCAAATGAACACAAAACACCAAGCAACACCAAATAAACACAAAAAAGCAACTCACGTTCTCCCTTAAGATCTGAGGAGATGGGGTCAGACATTTCTGCAGTTTCTTCGACTGAGGAGCCCTAAAAAGAAACGAAATAGAACAATGAGATATAGAAATTAAATCAGCATTAGTTTAAGAAAAGAGCAAATCGATGCCCAACTTTGGAACAAACTAATATTTGCACACTATCTTTTGTTTATGATACGCCTCCATTTAAAATTATTTTTAATCCTGCTAATTACATAGAATGGCTTAAAAATTACTATTGACATCATAACAAAATGTGGTATATTTAACCATGTACATATCACAATCCATATTGATAAAAAAATAAATGTGGTTATGGGTATGTAATGGCATGTACATTAGGGAGAACAGAAAAATGATATTTTTGAAATTTCAAGGTCTTATCCCTTCATCTTTTCTTTCCACAGAGTTAGATACCCTTGCAAAGTTACAGCCATGTTTAAAAACAATTAGGTCATAAAGGCAGCAACATTCAGACTATAAACAAGGGCCTAAAGTTTGCGCAGTAAAACTAAGTAGCCTACCCTCCATCAAGTTTACCTCACAGTTTACCTTTCCCCTGGAGCTTATCATGAGTGAAATTTTCTCTCCCCAGTGATTTTTGGGAAATTTTGGAATGATTCATTAATAAACAGTGGGACAAATGAGGTCATCCTATGTTTGATATTTATCAATAATACTTATAATATGACATGTGAAGTTCATGAATTCTTGTCTATAGTCTTGAGGTTACAAAAATCTACATTTAGAATATTTCCGATAAGTCATGCCACTGCGCTTTCACAGTCACTCATCAGCCTAGGTGATTAGAAACAAATGTGATCATATCTCTCACCATCGCTGAAAGTGCATAATATTGTACATCAAAAGCACAAAATTCAAGTTTAATTGTGCATAATACAAACACTTGCAAGGTCATATCTTAAATCCTACAATTATTAAGTTATGTATCAACTTCAATATATAATTCAATATACATATTATAATACACATTCAAACACGAAATCCCACCATATGGCAAACAAATATTCATTCACATGTAAATCTTGATTGGAGTTAAAATAATTATTTTAATCTTTACAAGTGCTGTCCAGGAACCTGATATAGCTGAACAAAAATGGTTTGGTTTGGAGTACAAGTATGCCTCATTCTAGTGTGAGCAAATTAGGCAAAACAAAGATTAATAGGAGAAAAGCCAACACAAATTTCTTCAAAACAGTGCAGTTACACAGAGTATTGATTTTCCCAGCACATAAAAACAGCATTTCATACAATACAATAGTAACCTGTAAAAATTTCTTTGTGTGTTGTAAACAGAAAAGTTCCAAAATATTACGAAGAAACAAACTCTAATGAGGCACTATAGTTGGCTTCTTTGATATATTATGTTTAATCTTGAGAATTTTTCCACATGGGATTTATTTCTATGAATGACATCTACCCTAAAATTAATTTTGGAAGAAAAACTATACAATAAAAAGGAAGAAAAATATATATATCTTCCCTATATATAACGCTCTTTTTATTCCAATATCGACCAGTAAATATAAATGAAAACATTATTTTACCGAAACTTGTTTGTATTTATCTCCAACACCCTTGTGGAATGCTTGGAACATACTAGCATCTTCATTGTTAGAATTGGGTGTGCCCAAGGGTGGCTCTGAAATGAGAAAAATGAAATGTTTACAATAATTTAGTAATTAGCCAATGAAGTAAATGTTAGAGTACTTTAAAATACACTCAACATCATACTCCAACAAGGAATCAAAATGCAAATATATTATTTCAGCATAGCTGTAAATAGAATAAATTTCGCACAGTATGAAGACACAGATGCCACAATACTGAAATGATCCCATTTGCCGAAATAGAATTTGAAGTGATAATCCCTGTGACTTCATACAAATGACAAGATCCCAATTAATCTTTAGTAGTACTATTTTTGGGAATGGCTGAATTGTTAGAAGCAATAAACCGGAAACATGTTTACCAGTTTTTGACACTCCTTATCCTAGCTCTGTTACGAATATAAGACCAACATTTCTAATGTCCGTTTAACTTCAAATCATGCTTAACGTAATTTCATAATCAATGAAGTTACTAGTAATTAACAGCCAACATAAACCAACCAAAATCTTTATGTGATGCTGCATAATGAACTTGCAATTCCTCCTGAGTTGTAAAGGCGCTCATACACAGTGGACAGAGAAATCCCTCAGCTGTATCTGGCTCATTGTTTCTTGCCGGAGAGGTTGGGGAGGGGCCCTATCAACAAAAGTTCAGTTATGATAACATCGCAATGACATAACAAGTTACTATATTTAATCATCTAATTTTAATGTACAAGGTGAAACACGTACATGGGCTACTCTGTTTAAGATATCCTTCAAGTGAAACATGATTTCATTTGTATCAAAAGAATGACAGAATTCATCACTATTCTCACTCGTAGTCTAAAATCATAATACAACTTCGCCCCAAAAGATGGCGAACTGCAAGCGGTGCAAGCAACTTACACACCTACGGTGCTGCCAATATAAACGTTCAGGATACAAACTCAGTGCGACCAACACGGAATAAAATATTAGGGGACCTCCTGTTAGTTTAGCCATATAAAGCACTTTCACGGGAAACTGAACGCCGTGCAGAAATGAGGGCACAACAAGCAGGAAAATATTCAAATAAAAAAATACTTATTTGAATTCTACACAATACCATATCTGAATATTTTGGATAACGATAAAATATTTTAGAATATTATTTTTCAACCATTATACAAATATTCGGAATTCCATAACATGAACCATTACAATATGTTAGCCGGATGTTTAGGGATAATATTCAGTGAATATTCATAAATATTTAAAGCACATTGGTACATTAGAGTATAGTCTTCCCAATACCCTTTCATACAGATACCTTGGGGTCATTTTAGTACAGTTGCTAGAACACTAGCCTGCTGACCTGGAGGCCTGAGTTCCGGGAGACGCCTCTGGATACCCTCAGCTGCACTCAACGTGTTTAACTTTTTGGGTACAAAAGCTTCCAGGCAAACCATGGTGGCAAAGGGAAAGGAACTGTGTTTCTACCCTAATGTGTGAATATCACACAGTTGGGCTCTACCATCACCTGTCAAACCAAGCGTTGGGTTGATAATGAGGCTATAGGTACCTTAAAATATCTTTTGATTATATCCACAATACTTATTCAGTTGATCTCTTTATTCGTTCTTCAATTGCAGTGGTTTCTTTCAGTGAGTGTGGAAGTAAGAGGATGCTTTAAACGTAGAAATAGTTATGGTAAGTTACAATTTCCCAAAATTAATTTCCCCTTCCTTCACCATCTTGCATATTAACCAACAGCTTGTACTCATATAGATAATAATTATACAATGTTAGTTTCATTTGACCATCAATCGATCAATGAATAAGTTTGAATATTTATGCAATATTATTGATTTGATTATTCAATTACAAATATTATATTGATATTGAAAAATAACCATTTACATTTTTAATAACCTTACTTTTCCAAGGATTCTACCTTTTGTGAATGGGTTTCATGAAAGTGTTACATGCTGAGCCATGTATTTCTCTGTGGTGCATATTATCCAAAGTACCTGTTATAACTACTAAAGACAAAATAATAGGGAAAATAGAATTGGTTTTGACCAAAGCATTTTAAAATAAAAGTAAAATTTAAATTGGCGTGTTTATACCGATTGTGAAATTTCAATATTTTCTTGAATACACAGGAGGGAAAACAGGTGAAAATAAGAATAATATGGTGGTTCCAAAATACCTCAATTCAGAGTTCTTAGTAGTTTTAGGGGAGGTGGCTTAGAGCTAAGGTCATTTGTGCCATAAGGGATGGATGGGAAAGGAGGAAGGGTGAAGAGAAACCAAATGTCAACATTGGGTTTCTCTCCACCCTTCATGAAAGGCGCCAAGGGATCCCATCTGTTGGATGGTGCACTTACTCAAAGTGCTCTCCTAAAACCATCTCAAGTAGGGATCGAGATACAGCTGAAAAATATCTGCCATGTTTAGAATTCAAACCCAGGTCCTCCGTGTGAGAAGCCAGTAGGTTAGCCATCTCAACCCCCTTCATAGTTATTTTATTGAGGTAGTAAAAGCCTTGTATTAGCTCAGAAATTTCCATTAATGGCTTGCATCAATTGTTAATCCCTTGCATTTACCCCACTCAGCATAAACCTAGGCAGTTTGCTGTGGAGTGAGCTGTAACTGCACTGATACAAATTGAATAAAAGGTAAACCAAGATGATAAAAGCTCATCCAAGGTTTCTAATATTATGTGGGATTTTTCACTAAGGAGGCTGGTGGATCATAATGTAGTTCTAGTTATAGCCCTAACAGGAATATTTGGTATAGATTTATTAGATGAAAAAAGTGAATCTATGTTAAATGCTGACATCCAACTTTATTAGCATAGCAAGGCAGCCAATGTACCATAATTTTTTATACTGTTTCATGGAATTCACATAGTCTTTCTTTTAGCAGGGCAGCCAGCTAACTTTTGTCTAAATACCCTTTGTCTATATATTCATGAATTCTATCAAGTTTGCTCGAGTTTCATGAGATGTGTTATAATAATTATTTTTGGTGCTATGTTGTAATTAATTATGAGTAAAAATAAAGAGATACTCCTCATAATTTTATGCACACCATTAATGCAAATACAAAATAATTTCCTCAGCTCAGCAATAATTATAAATTAAAATTAAAAGGCATCCTCCAAAATTATTGTCAGTGTGGAGATATTGGGAATGTAGTTGTCCAGTGCTGTACTGCTGACTCGAGAGCCTATGTTTCATGCCCAGGGATGCCTCCGGACACCTTCAACCTAACCCAAGCGGCATAATTTTTCAGGTACCAGATTCTACTGAGAAACAGGGGGTAGCATTGAGAATAGAACCAGAACTTTATCATATACTGTCAAACAAAGTGGTATAGCATGAAGCTTTGATAAACAGTCTGTGTGAAAAGGAGCACAGTTTTATTCCTAATGTACAAGTATATGGTTTGATATAGGAAATAGAGAATTGCATTAATTAGAAGTAGAAAAGGTACATGTGGCGGTTCATTTGTTGATGTGGCGGTTCGTTTGTTTGTGTGATTCAGGGGTGTGCCGCGAGGTGTCACCCTAGGCACAGGAGGCATTTTGACCCACGCGGAACCAGTCACGTCTCAACGCCAGCCGAGCGTTCATCCCTCTTGTGCACATTGCACCCATGGCATATATCTTACCGTGTTGACCTTGGCCTGTTATCCAAAGCACTCCGAATAAATCTGCTGTTTATTCAAACGCTTTATATGTGATTTATTACTATTTCCTAGCACCGCCTGCGCTAAAATAATTTCCAGCACTCCCACAGTACATATCAGAGCAGCTATTAGTTTAATGAGCGAGACAAAACTAAAGTCAGCTATGCACTTGATTTCTCACATACCACAATTACAATTTTGTCAAATACAGTTAATTATCTGATACATAGAAATTAAATCCTTAATCATCACAAACAGAAAATGCTTTCAGTTGGTGATGGGTTCCCACACAGGGTAATGACTCATGATGGGTTCCCACAGAAATGAACAACAAACCTATGAAGTATTGAATTGGTCTCCTTGGTAATTGAAAAGATTTAATGTCTCTTCTTTGGAGATAAAAGTGTTTAGACATCCACGTTCATAAGGTTATAGAAATTACTCAACTTTTGGATGCATTTTCATTGCCCCAGTGGCATCCAAATCATCTCTAGTGACTGCTGGAACAACCTGGAGACAACCAACGATTGGAAGGTGAAAATATTGAATCATTAATGGTTAAAGAGAAATTTGCTTTCCTAAATTTTCACATCATTGAATACATATACAGCCTATCAAAAACTGCATACTATTAGTTACAATACATTCCCATTGTTTTAGTGTGGCAAAACTGAAAATACGAAGACACTCTACCTCAGGGTTTCCCTGTGCGATTTGATGCTCTTGGCAACTGTTTTGCGACTGGCCCTGGTCCTGTCTCCAGCTTGAAGTGAATTCCTTGCATTTTGTTCGCCTTGATTTGAAATGGGACTCGGCACATAGTTCATTGGAGTTCTCTGATTGGATTAATAATAATAATAATAATAATCTTTATTTGCCCAGAAGACACTGACACAGTGTAATAGATACATCAGATAAGTGTATAGGACACGTAATATGTACATATAGATGTTAAACAATGATGAAATTCAGAAAAGCATGACACAATAATAAATTTTTTGCATAAAATATATTCCATATTCAGTATGGTTATTTTTTCTCCATGAATTCCATTACAGAATAAAACTGTTCTTCCCTTAAAAATGATATTAATTTCTTTTTGAACAGGACTGGATCCTTTACGTACTTAAAATCGTAAGGGAGCCTGTTCAGTGCAAGGAGGCCCATTGATTTAGGCCCCAGGGATGTATTTAAAGTCCTGCAATAAGTTTGATGCAGGTCTCTGCAGGCTCTGGTTTGGTGGCAATGAACGTTGTCATTTGTCATATAATTGGATATATTACTTTTAGCGAAAATGCATACGACATAAATGTAAATACATGGAACAGTCAGAATATTTAACCTTTTGAAGAAGGAAAGACAAGGTGTATTGTAGGGAGCATTGCATATTAATCGTATTAAACATTTTTGAGCTTAAAAAATTGAATCAGAAAGAGGGGAAGAACCCCAGAACAGAATACTATAGATAATTAAAGAATAAAATTCTCCGTAATAAATTGAAAGTAAGATATCAAGGCTTACAGATTTCCTAATACTTCTAATAAGAAAGCAAATGGAATTTAACCTGCTACGAAGATTGCATATGTGTTCATCCCATGATAAATTTTTATTTATAACAACTCCCAAAAACTTGGATCTAGAAATTTGAGGTACACACGTTCCCCCTAGGTCAATGGCCAATGAAGCAGGGGCTTTATTTTTATTAGAGAAGTATATGAGTCCAGACTTGTCAGGGTTGAGTTTCAGAGAATTTTGTGAACACCATTCACAAAGAAGTTCGGAAACTCTAGCTGCTGTCAAGGTCAAGTTGTTTAACGATGGTGCTGATACAATTACGTTAGTGTCATCAGCATATAAAATTGGCTCGGCTCCTGGAACTGACTGCAGAACTTTTGGTAAGTCATTAATGTAAAGTAAAAATAGGATAGGGCCCAAGACTGAGCCTTGGGGTACACCTAATGTAACTTCTTTACTAGGAGAAGTAAAATTAGTACCGTTCTTTGACAAAATAACCTGTTGGTGCCTTGCGCTGAGGTAAGATTTGATCCAGTTATAAGGGATACCTCTGATGCCATAGTGTCCTTATTTGGACAAGAGTAACTGATGATTAACTAGGTCAAAAGCCTTGGAAAAATCGAAGAATAGTCCCAAGGTTTCAATTCTATTATCAAGATTTGAAAGTATTAGGTTTACGAGGTGATAGGTAGCTGTAGATGTAGATCTGCATTTCCTAAAACCATTCTGTGAGCCAGACAAGAGATTAAAAGATTCAAGAAATGATGTAAGTCGATTATGGAAGACCTTTTTAAATAGTTTCCCTATCTGGTTTAATAAAGATATTGGACGGTAAGAATTCATATCCTGCTCACTACCTTTCCCTTTATAAAGTGGTACAACTTTGGCAATTTTAATGGCATCAGGAAAAACACCAAGTTGTAGGGATTTATTAATTAGGAAGAGTATCTGTTCCTTGATAGAATTAATTGATTTTTTTATCACAATCCCTGGGATACCATCTGTACCAGGACTACTTTTGTTAGGGAATTTTTTAATGATGTTCATCAGTTCCAGTTCAGTACAAGGAAGCAGGTACAATGAATTAGACAGGCTTGGGATTAGAGGATAATTAACAGGAATTGGAGTATTTGTAGTAGTCTGGTGGGACAAGTAGAAGTCATTTAAGTTGGATGCCATTTGAGAGTAATCAGAAATAACATTACCGGTGGAGTCCTGTAATTTGAAATCATGATGATTATTGATAGAACACTTAGCTTCCTTTATAATCTTCCAAATTTCTTTAGATTTGTTATCGGCATTTTGATTGAATGTCCCTATTCTAAGTTAAGGAAACCATGTAACCCTCTTCCCAGTCAAAATCGTTTAGTTTTTTGTTATTTTTTTCTATTGTGATACAGGATCTTCCCAAGAAACTGTAGGTTAGACAGGCACATGGAAAGGAACTGCCATAATATACCATTTTGATGAGTGGATTTCATTAGAGAACTTAGACCACTTTAACCTCCCTCATCAAACCAAGCTTTGGGTTGACTACTGTGACTTGATGGAGATTCATGGTAGTTTCACAAACATTTTATGCCTTATTTGGTTTTTCTGGGCAATACTTGAGTGTTTAGGAGGGGGAGGAATCAAAAGTATGCTCTTTACCATTTAGCAATATTATGGAGCATTATCAAAATATTTGGAGACCAAAGCTTAAAAATAAATTTGTCATCTTCAGCATGGCACCCTTGGCATGAGGCTGAAGGAAAGCAAATTCAGCAAGACGCCTATGGTAAGAACATCATTGAAAACCTTGCGCTGGCTCATTGTCATGGCTGTAGCAAACTGGGGTATGAGTGATTAACGGGTCACTTACACCCCAGTGTGCTACAGCCATGACAATGAGCCAGCACAAGGTTTTCAATGATGTTCTTGCCACTGGTGTCTTGCTGAATTTGCTTTCCTTAAGCTTCATGCCAAAGGGGAACAGAAATCCAAATCACTTTCATTGAACGGCATCCAATAATATGACATTATACCATCAACTACTATTCTAATCAGATCTTGATCAAGCATATCTTGAAATAAACAATTGTTGCATTTGATGCTATAGTACTACTTGGATAACTCATTTTGCACTCTAGAGTCCTGCAATTTTTTCCCATAGAGCTCTATTGCAAAATTGTTTTCCGATGGAACATGGCAGCTATTTAACTAAGAATATGCCTGCCATACAATATTAACAACTCCGATTTTTAGTTGCATATTTTACTTTTTCTTTCTCATCCCATAGTCAATTAATTGCACATGAATTCTTTTAAGTTGGTTGCTGTCTTGCAGTTGTTTAGGTATGAGAGATAATATCAGCTTGATTTGCTCCAACCCCATCACCTACTGGTATCTGATATCTTGCATACTCTGACTGACAATGCTGTGGCTAGCCCCTTGTGATTGCTCATTATATTCCATGGGTGGTGATACCCTTTGGCCCTTTTGAGCTGCTTCAATTGGCTGTAATGTGGACACCAGAGCCATTTGAAGCAGCAGAAGCACAAGTGCCCATTGGGTCTGTGCCCCAAACCTTTTCTCTTAAACCTGTGATTCTACAGTTATATGAAGGAAAGGTTGAAGTGGTTACCCCCTCTACTCTCTGAGAATAGAGACATTGATATTATGAAATTCCTGTTTGCCCTGGCAAACAAAATACTGCTCTTCCCTGATCAAGGCATCTGCTCCAACATGTCCAGTGCACATTTTCCAACTTGAATACAGATGGCTCCACTATTTTTGTATTATGTGGCCCTGGAATGCCGTAGTCTCCCTTCGAGAAGATCACTACGGATGAGGAGAGACCAGAGAAAACAAAGGGGGAAGGAGGGGGGCAGCGAGGTTTTATTTATATGGATAGTTTATTTAACTTCTCACACGGAGAGGGATCGATGAGAGAGGGGCATCAAAATATATAAATATACAAAGACTTGTGCTTTCTTGTTCTTCCGCTTGATGATTTTCCACAACTCTAACGCATCAATTAGGCGTCCCTTACGTACTCTCGAACTGTTAGGTCCTTTACGCTGGCGTCGCTATCAACCTATACTTAATACTAATCAGTATTTCTAAGATTTATTAATAAAAATATCTCGGGAAGTCCATTTAAACGTAAATAAATTGAAAATCGGCAATACGGAGCGTACGGTTTTATACTAATTCTCAAAACTTGGTTGGTCATTGCATCCACAACCGCAGGCGTGCGGAGCCGAATTTCGTTGAGTGTTGGTGTAGTCAATTTAATTCACACATTTTCATTTCAGATTCACGATTTTCTTTCCAGATTCTTAGTTTAAATGAAGAACAAATGGAACGCAAACGACTGGCATATAAGAACGCACGTCCGTTAATTTGATAAGTTTATTTGAATGACACTGTCGGAGGTTTGGAGATTTTTAAAGAAAATTGAAGGTGGCGATTGTTTCTATATTCGGAAAAATTGGAGAGCCTGAATATTTTTGAACGGGAACTATGATGAAAGAATACGATACCATATACACCAATCATTGGAGAGTCATTATGCCAGGTTTCAAAGTCCAAATGCAAAATTTCGCCTAGCCATCTTCGATTTCAGTCCGTTTTACTGGGCTGCTACTTCAGCCGCAGCATACTATATAGTTTGCAAACATTGCAAAATAACCATGAGAGAAAAATATATTTGATAAAATAATGGAAGCATGTTGATAAATGATGCGGGTGATAAAATTAAACTAGCAAAGGGAAATAGTTAGAATAAATCTGTAAAATAAAAAAATATCATGTTCATCTTATTTTAATTATATAATAATTATGTTCTCGAAACATGCTCTCGTCTTAAAGATCTTCATTCATTCATTCAAATACCTCAAAATTTTGACATGGTTGATTTTTTCAACTTTTATTTTATCGGTACCAGGCACTTCACAGCACCTTACAGTAGTGTATTGATCCTTTTTAGTGGGACTTCCAAACCTCTCTGAGGAGCTGCGTCCATCTGGATGAGTGCGGTGTAGGTTTTTCAGAATTCAATGGATATCCAAGGGAATGAATCCAGGGAGGTTTCTAAAGTTTTGGAGCCATTTCCAGAATGCGATTTTTTAGTTAATTCGTTTCAGTTTTCTAATGAAGATTACTCTGATTCAGTCGGTCAAAAAAGGCTGTCAAGAATTTTTTCAGAGTTTTCGAGAGAATTTCAAGAGGCTATGGCGAAAACAAGAAAAACGCAGGAAGAAGAAAAAACAGCTGACGAGAAGAGTGGGGAGGGCGATGAGAAGGGAAGTGATTTTAGATTTTTGCCCCATATTCAATCTTCGGCTGAAGTGCAAGAAACCGAAGTGCGTCCCATTTCTGCGACAAAAAAGAGTAATTTACATTCAGAAGATAGTATGGACTTAGGAAAACCGGCCCTATCACCAAGAGATGTGGGAATCTCTTCGCACGCAATTTCTAAAGGAGTGCACAACTGGAAGTCATCCTATTGGATGATGATGTCTGCATACGATCAGTTCACTATAAGCCCAGCAGTGTATTCAGTGGCCGGCCAGCGCCATTGGATAGAGAAAGAGCCGGTTCCACAAGAACTTCTGGCAGAATCGCGAACCAAATGTTTAGATTGGTTTGAAAAGTATCATCATTATACTTAAAAGCATAATTACTGTAAGCATTCAATGTACACCCATAGTATAGTGTATGCAGGCGTAATTGTGTCTATGAACCACCACCACATGTTCCAAATTTATCATTTGCCAATCCACAGTAATCATTTAGATACAATTTACTTCCTCTTTTCCATTTTCATTCTCTTCTCCTATTAACCTTGCTATCCACACACCCCCTCCCTGAGAAAGTGTTTCACCTCAACATCATAGAGGGACGTACCAGCAGACTATGCTACTAATCGAATTGTGGACCAACTCCTTAACCTTTCACCATTAACCCTGAGTGCAGATCAAACCTTCATCATTGAAGGTATGTTCACATAGTTATTATTGCTGTCTATATTACAAAGCTTACTGCTTTGTAATTTTTGAGAAAAGAAAAATGACACATTTAGAGAAGCTTTGGGCATAGATAATTTTTTCACAAAAACTCATGAAAATCACATTCAAATAAAACAAAAATTTGTGATTGGTGCTTGGCCAAAGTCCTTACTGTAGTGGTGATTGACAAAATACTCATGGTTTAGGATTCATAACATTCCTTAAACCAGCAGAATGCATAAAAACTTGGCACAGTGTCAGGCAACCACAAGGACTGGTAGGAATCTATGCAGAATTATTGACTGATGACTCGGTTCTTCCAAATGCATTATGAAAGAAAGACAAAAGATAAGGTGGGGTGCTGCAAACTATTATGATATCCTTGCTTGCCCGTAGTTAGGGGTTGCACTGCTTGCTGGGATCTTCAGTGGCACATTTATGAAATAAAGTATGGGAAGGTGGAACAAAAAAATACTTAATAGATGGGGTATAGAATGGATGGGCAGCATGAACAGCAAATAATTAAATTCACCTCTGCCTCCACCAATTTTCCTTGCAGTCAATTGCCAAACAACATATGTAGAAATGATTCTTCCCAATCTTGTTTTTCTCTATTGGCTCTCCATGTTCTACAAGAAAAACTGCCTTATAAGATGTAATGTAATGAAGTATAGGAGCACAGGTGGAATGACAGTGGCCAAGCAACATCCACAATTCCAGAAGTTCCTTTTTACCTAGGCAGTAGAAAAAGTGCTGTTTGCAGAAGAAGCTCCAAATGAGACTACTGTAAAGGGGATATAAGCGGTTAAAATTAAGGAAATCCATTTTTTATGAGCATAAATGTAAGAAATTTTGGACAGCACAGCCACTAAAAATGTTGTAATTCCAATGAATCCGTGTATAGAACATTAGGTTGAAATAAATTCATTAATGGAATTGAAATATTTTTTGTTGCAGAGTTATTGGTTCCAAAAATATCCCACACAATCAACCTTGCAACCTCTCTACACTGATATGAGAATAAAAAATGAATTAATCTCCAGTTTTTAGGGACATGCACCAAAAGACGAATTCAATACTACAATATCTTTACAGACTAGTTGGACCTACTAATATCATAAATCTATTGCCTGTAAGATAATATATGCCGAACTAAAGCCATGCTGATGACCCCTTTCCCATGAGATAACATTGGCAATCAGAGCATGCTCAGTCCTGTCCATTCATATACCTACCTCTCCTAAATAAAGTTTGCTTTTAAACTAATTCAATTTATAATCTGAAATGAACTTTTTCTCAATTTGAGTGCCCAATTCAGTCAGTACACCCTTGATGTTCCTTAATAACTTGATGATTTCAGCAGTACAAAAAACTTGTCTCATTTTAACTATATTCCTCAAAATACCACCAAAGCCAATGTTCCATGCTTCTGTAGCATTTCTCGATTCCATTCTACTTGTTTATGAGTCTTGTCTACAGAAGAAAATTTTTTATGGAGGCACCTGAAAAATGGATAGGGCCATCACGAAAATAGTGCAACAAGTATAAACCTCAAGGGCACATCAACATTGACTTTTTGTGAAATAATTCTAAACGATTGTTGAATACAAAGGGGGCAACCAGTTCCTACATCTGGGTCCATCAAGTTCTTCAAGATTCCAGAGCCTGGGACACTGGGTCCATCAAGTTTTACCACTGCTTCTCATATAGATGGCATCTTACAATTGAATCGCAATAATAAATTGACTCACCCAGACAATTCACCAGGATTTTATTTAGTAATATTGTCAATTACATACACTTCATTATATATAAGCATGCAAATCAACATGACTGCAGAGGAATTTCCATTTTTGCATTTTGATTGACTGATCCCATCATCTCAGTGGATTACGAAGCCACCTGTAATTCAATCCCTACTTCAGACGCATGATATAAGTAATACAACAAATACAATTTTTTCTTGGTATTGATCTGGTACACATTGTACTTGAGGCATATTTTGAGGTAAATTAACAATGTAACAAACAATCACTTCATTTGGAACAACTTGACCTCTATGACTGTTCATCCACAGTTAATAGGTCTTTCAGTTCGAAAAAGAGCATTTGAGTGAAACAGCATAATTGAATCTCGAGAAACAAAATGAAGTATTTTGAATTAAAAAGCAAAGACCATATCTTGGGATTTTAAGAAATGAAGCTCAAAATGGTTTGTGGTAGGATACAGCAGCAAATATTACCTAATTAACATTTGGCTATTTTTATACAGACAGGTAAAGTGCATATAATTATATACAGAGCTCAAAGCTATGCCAAGCAAGCAATATTTGTGTATTTTTCTGTGAGTAATTAAATATTTGCGATTACTTCATAAGTGTGCAACCTTGATAAATCATAGACCATTGAACACAAGTGATTAAATGATTCAGCAAAAACAATTAATTCCTCTATATTAGTGATATAAATGGAGAAAAACAAAATGCACTCAAGGTGATTTTTTTCTGGATAGCATGACAAGAACCCAAGAAATTACACTTGAGATTTAAACAATTTGGATGACAGTTTAATAATAGGTAGAGAGTTTTGTTCAAATTTAAAATATAAACATTACATATCATGGAGATTTATACCTTCGAGCTCTGAATATATACCTGCAACACATATACTTTTTTGAAAATAAATGCACAATATTGTGAAAAGCCACAACATTCTCCACCATTATATACAATGGTGCATTTAATTCATCCTAAAACATTTGTCATTAAAATATACAGTCTTTGATGCATGTTGATACATGTAATGTCTCAGAGGTGTTTTTTTTAAGTTGAGAGGAAATTGGTAAGGATGAAAATTCAATAAATCCAATTAACTTGAGTTCTGGAAAATCCTAATGTGACAGTTAAAAAATAACAAGTAAATTAATTTAATAAAATACATGAAAAAAATACAACTTTATGACATGAAGTTGTATAAATAATGTACTATAATTCAAGAGTAACAAAATAGACCAAATCTAAAATCTTCAGTTACATGTCTACATAATTTCCAGCCGCCCAGTAAGAGATACTGTTTATATTTTGCATATAAGCAACAACTTCTTTCATTAATTCACACAACAGCAGTTGACAACAAGAAATAACTCTACCACACAACAAATATATTTTTAAATAGAAATATTTTAATGCTAAAATTAAATAACCATATACATGTAACTATATATGTAGTAACATTATGAACTACGACCACAATAAAACATCTAATAAATATATTTAATATCAAAATAAATATGAAAAATACATAACAAATCACATAATAATCAAATGAATTCAGAGATTAACATAATTTTTGAGTACCTGGTCTTGAATTTGACAGGACAAAACAAAAATTACACTCAAACAAAACAACACAGGAGTGAATAAATAAATATTATCATCAGGGTTGGGTAATAACTTGCTATTAGTAGCAAGCCACAGTGGCAGATCTTTTGCTGTGGTGTAATAACACTTTTTGCGAAGTGATTTTTGTGTAGCAGCCATAAAAATTATACATGTATCTATTTACACTAATGATTTTTTTTACTAATATCCTTTTTAAAACTCACAAATGCATGTCAACAATGCAGTGTAAAAGAGTAAAACTTGTACAGCACTGACTGCTTCTCCAATTCCTTACTATGCCATTTTATACCTTAAAAACCTTTGAAACCCCCTCCTTCCTCACATAAGTCTTGTGCTCCAACTGCTACCTATGTAACTAACTAGTTGTTTAGGGCTCAAAAGGCTCATGCTCTTCCATTTCCCAACCCTGGACACACCACATCTACCTTAAAAATTTCCTATTGCAACAGAATACCCTATGACCATCTCCTTGAGTGGCTTTGGAAAAGGTATCAGCTCTCTTTCATGCTCCCTTCCACTTTCTCACGTAGAGATTCAAAAAGATTATTGAGTAGGTATTTCTCAAAATTTTTATTGCAAATGCTAATGGATACCCCTTTAACTCAAACTAAAAGAATACATTAGACAGCTATTGTTTCAATAAATTTACAGATATCACTGCAGTTTAACAGGATCTAAAATTTCTGAAAAATGTCTTTTCTCAATGGACTCATGAGCTATCTATACCTGCAGTAAAATACACTCTGTTACAGTGGAAAGATTATTTTCTGAATTTGAGGCACTGCTGCTGATTTGAAGAAACAACTATACATATAAATAAACTCTGAGTATTTTAAAATTGACCCTCTTTGAAATACTGTCTATTTCATTGCCTCTGCTACACCTATCTAGCAAGGATCAATATAAATTGGTCCTTGGCAAAGAAATTTGTCAATATTTGGCTTTTAATTATAATGGAGTAATTTGTTCCTTTCATTCAAGAAACAATAATGAATAATCAGAATAAGGTACTGTGAACAGTGATTATGAATGTTGTTGCCCATATAATATCCAGATAATTGTTTTAAAAATGTATTCACTGATATATAAATATATATATATATATATATATATATATATATATATATATATATATATATATATATATATATATATATATATATAAATCTTTATTTCCATATGGAACCACCTCTCAGTAAATCCATTGAGATTTCAGTAATAACTTAATCATTTTTTCAATTAAATAGGACATGAAGACAATGGAATGCCATTAATCAGTCATATAACTGCTTACTTTAAGCACTGTAACTGTAATGTGAATTAATCAAGTTTATAAGTCAAAAATAGCCAGGGTAGCCAGAAGGTATGGTCACTTTTGTGAACATGAGTACATGTTAAAGCAATTTAGTTATCTACTACAATTGTTGGTAAATAGCTAAAAATAGCTAGCAAAAGATTTTTTGTGGCTTACCCAACCCTGAATGTATCACTTAATGCAGGCTTTCTCAGGATTATTGCCCAAAATAATTTTTCTCGATGAAACAAAAAATATAAAACAAAACAGGCAGTATGTTATTCAAAACACATGACATAATTACCAACACTGGTTCTTTTTTGTCCGAAAATATTAAATAAAATTTAAATAGGTAAAAAGTAAAATATGAATACCTAAGGCACTGCCCTTTATCTCCAATAACGGTTTGCTTTTACCTTCACACGTTTTGATTGATGTGGCTGAACTACACAAAAAATGTAATGTGATATTTCTAAGAATTTCAGCACAGCTTCTCTACACGTCATTTTTACTTAAACTTAAGTGAGATAGTTCACAAGTTGACAACTACAAGCACATTGAAACAACCCAAGTAACCATTTAACACTGATTTTTTTAATCGATGATGCTTTTCTACATAATTTGACGCTTTACTTTACTAAAAGGCCAGTCATTGATTGAATACCCAAACTGTATCTAGCCAACTCCAGAGCAAACAATTTCATTTATAACACTTATGATACATAAACAACTACCATTATTCACTTTGATTAAATAGGAAAAGCATTTTCTACAAATTTCAAAAGTTTGAACACAGACGAGCTTACTTCCCAAATGCTATATAAAATTTGCCAAAGTTTTACTAAGGACAATAATAAAAAAACTCAGAATTCTAACCAATTCAACCTGCAATGGTTAATATAAGCTCACCTGAAGTGTTAAGTAAACTTACCTTAATCCATGGGTAGGAAGTACTCATAAAAGGTTCGCTAAGAAGTACAACTATTTGCAATTTCTAAGTTTGACTAATGCTAGCTCATTCACCCATCAAACTAATTAGCACACTTTTTATGTTAAAACTCACAATTAAAAATTTAACTAACAGTATAATTGACTATAACCGCAAGATTGTTTGAAAAACATTTCTTGTCAAACTTATCCAATTCTATAAATTTTACAAGGCCACGTTAGTTCACTTTGTAAATCACTGCCATCCTCATAACATACATAAAAATTAATAATTTATAACATGAATATAAAACTTAACCCATGGAATTCTTTGATGTATTGGTAAGTCATAATGACATCTATCTCAAATATTAAATGATAATAAACTCAAAAATACCATAATTTTCACAATGATTATTTTCACATTTAATGATGAAGTAACTTAACAGCATGAAGATACAGAGGTAGTTATCCACTTTGCAAAAATTGCGGTCAAAACTGAGAAATTTTCAATGCTTACAAAATTTATTTTAAAATAATTTTTAAGCTTGATTCATCATTAGTCATATTCATGTAGAACATAAATACACCCTTAAATAACCTGTCAATATTTCTTACACATATTACCATTTCAGGTCCAAAAGCAAAAGGGATTCATGCAAAAGCTCTTTATGTACTTTTAGTCGCTACCTTATCTTTTAATAACAAAAAATAACATGAGGTAAGTAACAAGCATTCACCATCAACAAAAATCAGGTACTGAAGCTCTGCAGTAAAAATCAACTCTTAAATAAGAAATAAATATCTCCCACAAATATCTAATATTTCCCAGTTTACAAACTTTGATTAGATGGATTTTGAGCAAATACCATGAAAATAAAAAATTAAATTGGTTCAATCAAATTCCCTACATTAAAATAACAATGATAGAAAAAATAATGAGTTTGGAATGAATGTGTATATGAGTTCATTAACAAAATATTCATTAAAAAAAGCACAATCCCAAATAAAAGGGGAAAACATTGTGCAGAAAACATCACATATTAAAGCTATAATAGAAGATAAAAGAGAAAAACTCCTTAGGTATTCCAGGCAATGATGACCTTCTTAAAAGGTACAAACACAGCTCTGTTGGGATTACTGCAATGAGGAGAAAAGCATCATTAGGCATCACTTGCCAAAAATATAGATTTAAATTACTATCACAAACGAGGAGGGTCCCAAAAGTATCCAACCTGCATTCATAACTCTGCGCCAGAATGTTAGAGTGACCTCTGCGGGGTACGAGTGTTACCGGTGACTCCTAATAGTAGTAGTTTTAGGAGAGGCAATCGACAGCTAAGGCCATTTGTATCATTAGGGATGGATGGAAAGGGGGTAGGGTAGAGAGAAACCCGGCTTCAGCATTAGCCTACTCTCAATGGAGGTGCCACGGGCCCCGGAGTTTAACTTCCCATTCGACGGATGGTGTACTCACTCAAAGTGCTCTCCACAAAGCACCTCAAAGAAGGGATTGGGTTACCACCTCCAGGATTTGAACCTGTGCCTTCAGGGTGGGAAGCCAGTACATTAGCCACTCCACTATACTGACACCCACTAGTGACTCCTTATGAACTCGCAAGCTACCAATGAGATGTGTTAATTTGTATGCAGCATGTATTTGTTTACAGAGCCTTTCTTGCATTCCTCGGATATTGTTATAATTGAAAATGATGGAAGAAATGTGACCAACAAATTTGCATCGAGTTCTGTTTGAAACATGAAAAAAGTGCTTGACTGCTTGGGCAAAGCACAGATAAAAGAGTGGTACAAGTGGTTTAAAGATATAAGTCTGTTGATATATTCTGATCAACCTTTGAGCACAATAAAACTGGAAAATATTGAGTGAGTGCGACTAGCGATTGAAGAAGACCATCGTATGACCTTGCACAAACAAGAAAGTCATTTTTTAATTCAAACAACTAGCGTTTTTGGAATTCTAACCGAAAATTTGGGAATGAGTCGCGGGTGACTGGCAACCAGCTTCTTCACCACAATAATACACCAGCACATTCATCCAACCTTGTGCAACATTTTTTGGTAAAACACAAAATTACACAACTTTGCCAGCCTCTGTAGAGTCCTGACTTAGCCTTAGCTTGTCTGTTCACAAGATTGAAATTTCCACTCTAAAGGGCACCAGTTCGGCGACATAGAGATGATTCAATTAAATGCAACAAGTGCACAGAATGCTATTCCAAAAATTGAATTCCAGAACTGATCCAGGCCATGGAATTACTTATGGGAGCGTATTGCTCAGTTGAATTGGGATTACTTCAAAGAATGTGGCAAGCTGGATGATGAAGAACAATGCCAGAACGGAGTTGTGATCGCAGGTCAGATACTTTTGAGACAAATCTCATATATGGTGCCTAGTTAAAGGGCGAGGAAAATAAATCCTTCGTGCTCCAGGGAAAAAATTTGATAAAGTTGAGTGCCAAGAAGTGATGACAAATTAAAGGAGAGTAAGGAGCCTGGGATTTTATCAGGCTGCTTCTGAATAGCTGCTTTCTAAGCCACCATACCTATGTATGTTCACTTGCCCATTGAAATAGACATCAGACAGTTGATAGAAGGCATTCCCGTAAGCAGGAACTTTAACCATGCATGTGGGCTTATTGCAATAATCCACATAACACTCATCCTTAAGAGCAAGATTTGTTTTAGACAGCCCTGGGTATCAGCAAATAGGATGGATTTTATTTCCTTCCCTTTGTAATACCTGCACACACACAAAACACACCAACAAATGGTTCAATTCAGAACTCTAAAAATACTCAAACTATAACAACAAACAATGTGCACAATAGATACAAGTCTTTACAGCCTGGATGTAAAGCTTTTACAGCCAGATTTCTTCTTTCTTTCAAAATGAGAGAAAAAAAATTTGCATTAAAGAATTTGTTTGTTCAGCAATTTGTTACGTGAATGGAATGATAAAATTACATCACAGGATTTGATGGCATATAAGACACCTATTTTTCCAAAACTGTGGTTGAAAAATCACCTGAAGCTTTATGTGAAGGTTCAAACTCCTCGGTTAAACGTTCAATACGAATGTTATTTTTACCCCGGATGGTCAGTACCACCATATTTCCTCGGCCATAAGATGCATTGGCACATAAGACAAAGTAGAATAGCCCATTTGCAATTAAATGAAAACAGAAATGTAACAGATTGAAACATCAACTTTGATGATGCAGTACATTTTATGTATACTGGTATTTAGTGTGCCCATGAGAGGTCTATACTACATAATTTTATCAAGTTTTATACTTACCAGTCAAAATACCTTATCCCTTTAAAAGTCCCATCAGAGTCTCCAGTTTGGCAAGGAAGCTCAACTCCAACAATGTACTCCTCTTTCCCAGTGCCTCTTAAAATTCCTGAATATCGAACCCTTCCAACAACCACTCTCCCATTGCTCAATATCACTTTGGCAAAGCATTCAGGTCTTAATTCCTTTGGCTCTTTGGGTAGAAAAGGCTGAGCAGATCTTGGTGGTTTCAATTCTGCAGAAAAAAGGGGGTGCACTTGATACAGGGATTACAAGCCAAAGCACATATAACCGAGTTGTTCTCTGAAAGATGACATTTGCTTGTGACATATAATGTGTGGAAGTAAGAAACAATATTTACATAATCATTGCAGTAACTCAGTAAACCCTTTATGGTACATAATTTTGGTTAAAATGAGATATAATTTAGTGTCTGATCCTCAGGGGAACAATAATTAATACACCATTAAGAGTTTATCAAAGAATAAAAAGGAATCACATAGAATTTAAATCATAAGCTATTTATTAAAATTTGGATGAATCTTTAAATTTACATATTATTATTGATTTACACAGAATTTCATCTTATAAGCCCCAGTGACAAGCACTTTCTGAATTGGAAAAACAACAGACACATCACCAATTATTCCTGCAACATGAGCTTTCATATACGCTTATAGTATTTAGCATGAATAGAAAGAGTTAAATTTGCTCTTCAAGATGCTTACCAATGAAAATCAAAAATAGAGTGCCATAAAGTGGTCCCATGCACTGTCACTTGAAAGCTTCCTCAGCCATAACAATTTTCGTCAAGATAATCAATATCCATCAATCGCATGAATGAATAGGTATACAAAGCAAACAGAATACAGTAAAACATTGTACAGGGTGGGGCAGAATGGACTCCCTGATTTCAAAAAATCACTTATGAGTGCACAGGCGAATTAGCCGAGTGGCAGTAGTGGCATTAGCTGGGGGAAACAATGCCATTTTCAGTAGTCACCATGCAGTAGTCTGGTGAGCATCAAGTCTTTGTCGTAGAATATTCTCTAAGAACAATGATAGTGTGGTGGCGATACAGAGGGCGCTGTGGTCTAGCGATTGAAGTGCATTTTCACCTCTCTGGCTCAATAAATAAGGAAAAATTTTGTCCCTGGGCGACTGACAACCCTCATGAACTTCACGTAAGACCTCTTCATAGCTCCAATCCTCCATAGGCATTATTGGGTCTTACTTTTTTGAATCTCAAGGTTCAACTTTTACTGCAAACTCTATGTGCTATCGTGAGATAATGGAGAACTTTTTACTCCCCGAAATGGAAGAGTATGGTGAGGAATATGACACAGAAGCCTTTTGGTTTCAACGGAATGATGCCATGGCTCATACCGCCCCTCATTCACGCAAAATCCTGCAAGAACAATATGCCTGGCTGCCTGATCTCCTTACGAGGGGATGTTCCATTGCTCCCATTATTTAAGTACATGTGATTTTTTTCTTAGGGGATATCTCAAAACTGAGGTTTACAAATTTTGACCTTGGAAGCTCTTAAGAAGGCAATTACAGATGTTATAGCTGGAATAACGCAAGATATGCTGAGAAGAGTTTAAAAAAAACTTTTTTGAATGACTCAACATATGCATTGCTCACCAAGGTCATCACCAGGATGAAATAATTTTCAAAACCTAATGAAAAATATGACATTGAATGCAGTTTTGAGAAATAAAAACCATTTTCAATTATCTTGGTTGTTTTTTTTTACAATTAACCATCAAATCAGGGAGTCCATTCTGCTCTACCCTGTATATTACTAGAGTAAAATCAAATCACTCAAACAAATTTTTAGAAAATGAAAGCCATAAAACTTTGGTCTTATTCTTAATATAATTTAAATAGATGGGGTCGTAGGAAAACCTTTGCATATGACCTCTAACATGAAACTCCTGAATAATGGCATTCAAGCTCATGTCTCGCATTAATTCCAACTCTGCAAAGTTGAAATTTCAAACATCACCCATCCAGGGGTAAAAGTAATACTTTCACTGCAATGCCACTAAAACTTTGCTACAATGCTATGCACGTGAGTCGTTCAATAAGTACTTAAAAAAAATTAGGAAAACAAATTACTTTGGGTAATTTTTTCACTTTTAAATATAACCTCCTTTTCGCTCAATTCCATTTCTCATCATTTCTACAACTTTTTTAAACTATCAGAATGAAAGGATTTCAGAAGGTTCTCAAAATAGGCATCTTTGTTGGAAATGACCTCCAACGTTGTGAATGTTTTTCACAGAGCCAGAGTTTTCTAGTTTGGAAATAAAAAACCTCACTGAGGGCCAAATCTGGTGAATACAGAGGATACTGTAAAAATTCAAACTTTAATTCCATAATTTTCACCATCAAAACTCTGCAGATGGCCACCCATTTGTTGGCTTGATAGAAGAGAAAATTATTCTCTGCCAAATGAAGATAGTGCGGTACCTTGTTGACTGATTTCACTGTCTTTACCTTCTTCAGAGCTGGATCACCTTTAGAAACCCACTGTTTCAATTGTTCTTTTGTCTCTGGAGTGTAGAAGTGTATCCATATTTTGTCCACAGTTATTTATCGATGCAGAAACTCATCAGGATTGAGATGGAGAGGTGCCAAACCAGCCTCTGGTTCGACCAAACCATTATGTTTATTCTCCACCAAGAGAAAATGCAGCACTCATCTTGTTGACACTTTTTTCACACCCAATTTTGTGCGCAAAATTTAAAACACTGTACCTTATGATATGCCTGTGGCCTCAACTATTTTGCAAACTTTGATTCATTGATCTCAATACACCATATCATGGATTTTGTGAATCATTTTGGAGGAAGTCACTCAAAAATTTTCCATTTTTATAGAACAACAAAAATTTTCTGCTTCAATTGAGTATGAAATTGAGTTGAAAATTGATATAGCTACAGCTTTCACAGCATTTTAGTGAGAGAGGAGGCTTCCTAAAAGGAAGCCTTTTCTGATACTATGAGTGTAATCACTTCCATTTTCTAAGGACTAATCAAAGGACCCACATATTTAGTCATGGCACTAGTTTAAAAAAGAGGTACGCTTGAAATTATACAGACATGGCAAAGATGGAGTATTAAAAAATCATAAGTGAATTTGTAGGTTATTGGAAGAGGTTTTGCATGAAGCTTACATGCATCTATAGCTCATTCAAAATAACCTGGCTGATACTCAGTAGCCTACTGTGCACAAGGGTCTAGTTTATCTCAGACAACAGAAGAGGGTAAAGTTTCATGACTGAAGCCATGCAGCATATATCTTATAGGATAAGTCCATCTACAGTTGGACATGTCAATCTTACATGTCTATTGGGCTATTTACCGTGGACTGTGCATGTAAGAAAATATAATTTAGTGCCCCCTAGTTTCCTAGATTCAAAAGAAGGTTGGCAATAGAAGAGCTACGATTGCAGCTTATTTTCCGGCAGTGGATAGCAAGACAGCAAAGCATGAAGGATGAATTCTGGGTAAATTGAGAGAAGTCTTGAACGAGTGTGACCCTGGCGAAATACAATTATAGATAGATATTTAGCACATTGTAAAGTATAGAAAGAAATAACAGCATTAGGATACATGACTGATTGAGTTGGAGCGATAAGAGATGCCTTGGAAGAAGTGGTATGGCCCTGTGTTAATCTCCATGTCAATGGCAATGATGAGAACTTGATGAGTAAGTGCAGAGAAAAAGGATTGTCGGTCCCAATTGTCCCTTTCCAATCCTCTGAAGCTGCAGGGATATTATCAAGTCCTCTTGGAACCTTGTTTGATTTTTTAAAGAGAGCTATTCCCATCTAGCTATCTAATATTCCTGGACCTATGCAATCCTTATCTACAAGTACATCACCTTCCCTCTCAATTCCCAAGCTGACTGTCCTCATCTTTTCACCAGAAAGCTCTTGGTGTATTCTCTCCACTTATCCTGAATATCTTCTGGGTACATTATTCTTTTCTGTCTCCTCTCTCATGGTTATTAGTTTTTCCCTTGCATGTATGCTATTTTTCCTTCTGATATGGCATCCCTCCTCCTCCCTGTCCCTAAAATTCAACCACATTCTCCCACTAACCTTTCTAACACATTTCCTTAGCTGCATTAGTTTCTCCCCTAAGTTTATTATGTGGCACTGCATTCATCTCCTCATTTCCTCTGGACTTCTCATAAATATACTAAGAAATATTTAACATTAAAAACTAAAAAATCCAAGATGGCAACAGGCCTAAATGTAGATGTAGAGAAGAATAGAAAAAAGTGGAAAGAAAGTAAAACACTGAGTGTGTCAAAAGGTGGGAAAATTTCTATAAAGGTGGAACAAGTGGACGCAGGGCATATTGAGTGTCAATGGCATGTTGAAGACTGTGACAGAGATAAGAGGAAAATATAATTAATCATATTAGATGAAATGCCGTTGCGTAGGTTGGCTTATTGGACAACTATTTCGCCCCCAGTACTGAAGGTGTCTTCAGGTCGAAGTGATCTCCGTTGCAATTTGGCCGCTATATTGGTGGTAATTTCAACCATCATGAGGGCTACACACTGACTTTGACATGGAAAAGGGTAATTCCACCTTACCGCCAAGTAACAGGCAATCAGAGCACTCTGGGCCAGTCAGCAACTCCTATATATAGTGGCCAAATTGCAATGAAGATCACTTTGACCTGAAGATGCCTTAAGGAATGGGGGCAAAGCTCTTGTCCAACAAGCCACCCTATACGACATCAATTCCCACAACCAGCATGGAACCTTCATATGTATTTAGTGTTCTCCAAGATGGGATTTGGAATTATAACGGAGTTAAGTCTAATTATGGGAAGGTTTCGATTTTAGCTATAACAGGGTGGCAACCCAGTTAGGAGAAAGGATAGTAGGGAAAGAAATTATACCACAAAAGGATAGGAGCAGTGCATTTCAGGTTAAGACTGTGCAACAGCAGAAGAACTGTTCCTATCCTTCATGCCATAGTTTGATTGCTTTCCCTGACAATCCTTTCCTCTTTGTTTCCTCATCCATTTTCTCCTTTGGTGGGTGAAATAGCTCCTGAATGCCATCTGCTGGCCAAAGAATTGGGGCACAGGATTACATTAATCCCCAGCGGATTTCAGGGAAAATTACATTTCCATGATAGCTCAATTGGTTAGAGCATCGGCCCCAAAAATCAGAGATTTATGGTTCAAGTCCCAGTCAAGGTCACTTTTTTACACTTGTGATCCACACGACCCCACCTTCCCCATCATTCCTGCCTTTGTCTTTTATATATGTTCCTATTCCTTTGCCTTATATCTATATCTTATATTTATCTATGTATATTTTGTATTTACTACGTGAAAGAGACAGTTTCAGGTTTTACTGAGTGGAATTCCATCATGAACTTGATAACAGACACAACAATGCCACTGAATGCTTGTTCCTATACCCGAAATACTTCTACTTCTGAAATTCTCACACAGAAATTTTCAAGAGAGATAACAAGACAATAACTCAGGCACGGTCTGATTCAGTTTCAAAGAGAGATGAATCAATAGTGCTTACCTCTCACTGGATCAGGGTCTGAGTGCCGCCGAGTTTGGCGCCTGCACCCAACTCTGGTCCAATCAGTGCCAGTCAAGATGGAGTCAATTGAGCGTCTTAAATATTCCTCAGCCTCATCAATCAAGGAATCTGTGGAATCACCCCCACTACCGCTGTTACCTCCTCTCCCTCGGCTTGTGCTCCATCCATAGCTCTCCTCTTCCTCTTCTGAGCCTCGAATGCTGTATTCATCTCGAAGATCAGGTAAGGAATTACCAGGTCTGGTGTATGACCGCAATAAGGAAGAATCTGTTTTCAAAACAGAAAAACCATTAACATAATACCACACATTATAAAGCTTGAAACATCGATCCTACATATTTACAAACCAATGCATGTTTTTATAAAAAATATTGGGAAATTTTTTAGAAAAATAGATTTATTTCAGATATTGCCACAATGGCTCAAAATTCTTCAAAGTGTATTCATTGAGCAACAACACACCTTAGCCAGTGGCTTTACCATGACACAAAAGCTCCCTGGTCGCCAGATTGCAGAAGGTCCTTCAGGGTATGCATGCAAGCTTCTTTGATGGCACTTGGGGTCATTCCCATGGTGGTATCAATTTTGGGAGAATTTCGGGAATAGGAAATAGTTTGCTGGTACTAAGTTGGGACTGTAAGGGGGTTGGAAAATTGTCGCGATGCCATTGCAGGTCTTTGCAAGTAGACACTCAACTCTGCCTTTAGTCATTCATCAAGACCTTCAGGATGAGTTAAGCACAGATCTTCCACAATGCCAAATTTTCGGTGATTATGGTTTGCACTGTCATCTTATCAATACCAATACGATCTGCGATCATACGCACACTTAACCGATGGTCTGAATTCAGCACTTCATGATCACACTAGGAAAAAATTTGTACCAATACTTTTTGTATAAACCTTGTAGTTATAAATCTATTTGAAGAAGAAGTTATAGCATAGCAGCAGCATACAAGATGTACTACAGCATGTAGAATGGGGAAATGCTGTCAAAACCTGGATGAATTATTGAAATTGAAAGTAAACAACTTGGCTTTTCCACAGAGAAAAATGTTTTATTTACTACCTAGGTTTCATTATGGTATAACATCATCAGGTAAAAATACAGATCAAACAAAGCATATACATCTCTGGACGGAGGGGAAGAGGAGGGAGGAAAGCAAAGATTGGTTGAGGAGGATTGGTATTATTGATAAATTAGCAGGCTGGGAGGAGGAATTAATATAATGTTGAAAAAGGTTTGCTTGGTGTCAGGTTAGTTGGCAGAGGAGTGGGGAAATGGGAAAGTTGTTTAGTTTCAATTTCAATATGCAGGTTTTCCACCAAGTGACGCCAGAAACTGTTTTATTTATTGGATGGATTATTTTTTAAACACCCTGGTTCAGGGTGCAAAGCTCCCCACTCATCTCTCACCCTGAATACTCAAATGTGCATATCAAGTGAAACCAATTAAGCCAGTGGCAGGGGAGATTTAAATTCATGCCAGCAAAATCTATGGATTTTGGGATACCCATGAGTAAACTTTCCACTCATGTCTTTCCACAGCACAATATAAAATCACTAATTTCTATTTGAAGAACTAAAAACACATATAATAACTATCCTGTAACAATTTAGAAAAACACACTTCAAGTAAGCCACTTCTTTGATTGTTTTCAGTTCTTTTCTTAAGCACATCCAACAATTATTTAACATAAGACTGTAAGGAACAATTATCTCAAGTGTAATCAATCCTAGTTATTGATCATCATTGCATAGAATCCCAAAATGTAGACAATATCAAGAGAGTGGCAAGATTTATTTGAAACTATTGTTCCTTGCCCTTAAAAATCACTGCAACTTAAAGGCAATCCCTTCAACACACCCATTAATCTCTGAATATGATGAAAATGAGAAATAGGATATAATAGGGTCCTTGAAGATTCATAACAGCCATCTCAAATGCTACAGTATGCCATCAGCATTTCCTTCTGCGAGAAAAATTCATTATGCTTGAGCTCTGCTTCGGACATCAGAGTTGGGAGCATTAAAAAAATTCAAGACACAGTGGTATCTATTTCTTATAGTCTGATGATGCACAATTTGAAGGCTACCTGCTATGCTTGTAGGTTTCTGAGGATGAGCTTTTGCTGAATTTTTTTCCACTTGGAACTACAGTGTAAGTGATGTAAACTTTGATGATCAGTAAGAAGTGAAGTTATTTTGAAGTAAATTTTAAAGATAATCGCAAACATACCATACAAATTGTAGCAATTTTCTATATGAAAGCAAAATATTCCAGAAAAGCTTTACTTATTCAGGGAGCATTGTCTGCCATAAACATTTTTCAAATTAGTTGGAACAAAATTCTGTATCTTCTCCCTCCTTAACCATAACCTATCACAGAGCAATATAAGCAATTTGAAGTAATGGTAATGATCTACATGAAATCTAACTGATTAATCTACTTCTACATTTTACACATTGCAGTTATATAGAAGTTGTTCATTGTTAATTTCACAGGGGTTTGAGCAATCTCATTGATATTCCTCAGGGATAAATCCTAAGACCACTGATATTTTTGATCATGATAAATCATTTTGATAAAAATGTTAATGGTAGCTCCCAAGTAAATACATGCCGATATTGTTACATTGTTTAATGTTAGCAAGAAGGTTAATGTCCTGCAAGCCTAATCATTCAAAGTATCCCCGAATGTATTACATAATTCAGTTTTCAGCAAATACTCTTGTAATGTATGAGAATAAAAGTAAGCAATATTTATTAGCCCCAAAGATGCAGGTAAAGAAATATCTGATGCCTCTGTCAGTATGAACAAGTATACATATGACTTTTCATACCAACAAGTCTTTTCATACAGTATTCATACTAACAAAAGTCTATATATGTTTTCAACTGTATTTCAAGGCATATTTCCCATTTTCATTTATTCTTGAAAAAGTTGGCTCATATAATATATTATAAGTAACTATATGTAGTAAGTTCATCGATACATATATTATACAACGTATTATTATTATTTCTGTCATGGATTTTCAAAACCCACCAGTGTCTGGAGACAGAATTTGATGTGCTTCATTTTCCTTAACTTATTATTGGCACATCCTAGGCCTCTTTAGCAGTATTACGTGTCTAATTTTCAATATAAACTTTATTGATACTTTTGTCCCATTGAAGTGAACAACATCACGGCAGGCCCAAAATCAAAATTGGAGATCAGTCATGACCCTCTCCACTATTGTAAAACCCTCATCAGGAAAGGAACTGCCATAAATTGCAGCTTGTCCTCACCTAGGACCAATTATTCCTAATTTAAAATCACTGATTAGGTTCATGACATTTTCCTAGAAGATTAAAATGACCAAGTTTATGAAAAACATTCAATTTAAAAGCGAGTATGTATTTCTACAAAAATTAAATCTTTTACACACATAAAACAATTAATCTTATCTAATATAAAGAAAAACATTGTTTCAAGAAAGTTCAATGGATAATGTTTCATTAACAAAAAATTATGAACCGAGTCTGCTCTGAAGTAATGATTTTTTTCAAGAAGCATTTTTGTGGAACATAATACTCCTCTAAGGGATGTGATAGACCCGGGAGTAGAGCATTGGGAAACTAAAGGAAAGGCCAGTGTTCAATTCCAGGCGATGCCTCTGAGCACCTTCAGTTTCACGCAAGGAGATCAGGATGGTGTGGTCGCTTACGTACTGGCTTCCTCCCCAGAGGACCCAGGTTCCAATCCTGGAGACAGCAGATCTCTTTATTGGTATCCCGATCCCTACTTGGGGTGCTTTGTGAAGAGCACTTCAATGCCATCTGTTGGATGGGACGTTAAACTGTGGGCCCCTAGGCACCATTTGTTAAGAGTAGGCTAATGCTGATGCCAGGTTTCTCTCCACTCTTCCTCCTTTCCCATCCATCCCTAATGACACAAATGACCTCAGCTGTCAGTTTCCTCCCCTAAAACTACTACTAGCATCACGCAGGCTGAGTGATTTTCCATGAATCAGATGTTTCTGGCAAACTATAAGTAGCCCTGGGAGAGCAACTAGCCTTCCTACCCTACAATTGGTGAATTTTCCATGCAAGTATTGGATGAGCTCTACCCTCACCTCTTAAACCAGACGATAACTGTGGTTTAATAATCATCTGAAGGTGATTTCTACAAGCAATTCAATTTACATTGAGAATGTGGTGGTGGGGAAGTGGATTTAAGGCAGCAAAATCTGCTACTAACGCCTGAAATATCTTGAATAATAACCAGACCAAAAAATCAGTTCCACTTTCTAACATTTAACTCACAGCAACTTTTTTAAATAGACCCCAAGGAGAAATGACTACTCTGTTTCTACTTCATTTGAAATAAATCTATTAATCATATCAATATCTTGAAATATGAAGACAATCTTACCTTTGAAGGTCACCCTATTCTTCTGTCTATGATGTGGCCCTGTGCCCTTTCTTGGATAGAATGACCCGGAAAATGATGTTTGGGATATTGAATATGGAATCGTCCCTTTATTCTTGCCTGAACTCACAATTCCATCATAACCCCAGCCAGATGTGCTACCTCTTCCTGCATAGTATTGAGGAGGGCCACTCTGGCGTCGACTGCATTGATGACTGTATGATGACGGTTGGGATTGGAATACTGTGCTGTGGAAGTGGGTGGGAGATGTTGGCACAGAGGAAGCCCAGATTGGAGATTCAGCTGTATGCATCTTCCATGGGTTTCTCCTGAAAGCAATAAACAACTTAAGGAAGGAGATCTATATTCCTTCTGATATAACAAACTCATGTGTATACACTAATGAGACTATCAAATTAAAATAATGAGAAAAAGACATGCATAAGTGAATATATTAATGGCACAATAACAGACTTGTGGACACAAATATTTACTAAGCCGCTGAAGATCTAAATTATTTTTGTAATCTATGAGCATTTGCAAATGAGTATCTACTCAACCCTATCAAAACTGGATAGCTAAGCAGTATGAAACCTAAGAGATTTCAAGTATTTATCAATCCAGCCTCCACTCAGGGTGAATACAATACTTATGCAAAAGGGATGATAGGTGATACTGCTGCATAAAATTCAATACATGGGATCAAATAAAAATTTTGCACCTTAGCTACTGTAAGTTAATCTTAGGTAACTTTCCACCTTTCAATTAGATGTTCATTCCTTATATCATTATCCCAAACAAAATACGTCTAAATTGAAAGAATGTTAGGAAGGGAGGGAAAGAGTAAGGGCATTTTTATACCAAAAGTTCCAAAGTTTTTTTTGATTGATTGAAGTATTTCCTGGGAAATTCTGAGAACATTTTTTTCTCTTCAACTTTTAGATCTAACTTGTAATAAAAACAATTTCAAATTTGTACTTTTCAATTTTTTAAAATCTCAATGCACCTAAGAGAGACTTTTGGTGTTTTTCTGAAAGATAACCACAGATGCATGCACGTAAAGACTGAATTCTTTTACTTATGATTGGTTCAACATAAGAGGGAGGCCTAAAAAGCCTTATGTATCACATTAGGTCAAAACAACAATCTGCTACATAGATAATGATATCATTTACACCATTTTTGTACCAAGATAAATTGGAAATACTGGAAAGTTCAATACTGACATATTGTCTGATTTGGACAGTGATCAAGGGAAAATGGTAAGCGAAGAAGAACAGAGGGATATGGTAGACCAGTGGGTAGAGCACTGGAAAACTTCACAGAAGGTCAGTGCTCAATTTCAGGCGTGACCCAAGGCATGAAATGCCAGATGAACAGATGGTAAGGAGAAGAGTAATGCAGCCATGACCACACTAACTAATGAAAGAATTAAGCAGAGAGCTGCATCAAACCAATCTTGTAACCCTGATGATGATGATGGCAACACTACGAATGTATCAACTCTAATTTATGATACTAATTTTGTCATACATATCAGTGAGGTTATGTAAATCAACATCTTACACACCGGGTATTTTGTCACATGAATACAATTTTTGGTACATCAAGCAAAATAATGGTGCCTTCAATGTGTGATGACACTCCTAAAACTCCTTGATTTTTTTCATGTTGTAAAAATTCTCACAGGTAAGGGCATTTCCTCTAGTGATACCCTAACATGAGATCAACTGCTGACCGCAATGACATCACTCACAAAAATATCTCCATTCATTTGGGACAATGCCAAGAATTTGAATTTTTTTACCTTCGTGAAGGAAGCAAATGCATAAACACAGCTACCGAATGACTTAAAAATCATGCAATGATGAATTAATGATCTGATGGTAACAGAAAAAGGATTTATAAAATCCCATGCAAACATTCCCAAGTTTAAAAGCAACATTTTCAAAGCATGCATGTGATATTATCAATGAGTGAACTACAAACAAAAGGTGTCAAAACCAACAATTGCTGACCTAAGTGTTTCAGCATTCCACTCCATGTCGGATGCATTGGGAGTAGATGGTATTGATGACCATGAAGCTTGGCCTGGTCCAAGGCCTGAACTGTTCCCTCGCATTGAACAGTCCCACGTTGTTGGTCTAGAGGAGCAGATCCCACGTCCCCTGCGCCCTGCATCATGGCAGCCCATCCTATACCCATCTCCGCTTCTCCTGTTACAACACGGATGTGATGGCTCATCACGAAGGCCATTATACTTGCAATCAAACCCCAAATCCATCCCCATGAGGAGACAGCGGCCAGCTTCCATGGACCCAATGCCGCTGACATTCTCCCCATCTCGGCATAAATGATCTGCACTGCGAGATAACTCTGGTACCATGCTGGTGAAGTTGATGTCAGACAGGAGTGTCCTTCTAGCCTCCATAGATTCCTCATTAAGCCTATGGTGAGCACGTCTTTCTGTTGATGACCTATGATCCCTGCAAGTTTGGGAATGAAAATGTTTCCTGGGATCATCTCGGAGTGGGGTTGGAGAGGGAAGTGGTGAAGGGGGTATGGTGAACTTTGAGGGCAGAGTAGTGAAATTGTGAGAAACCTTGTGGGCAAGATAACCCTCAGAGCGCCATCTTGAAGGAAGGGCTGTGATATCTGTCTGCGCACCAGACTCACGACGAGCAGAGCCGTGCCTGCCTTCAACAAGGATGGGACGAGCAACTCCAGACTCCAATTCAGCAGTTGTCACTCCAATTGTACATGGTCTTGCGTCATGGCCACGAAGAGGATGAGAAGAGACTTTACCCTTGATACTTCCAGGCATCAATGTTTCCCCAAGAATTATTGGGCGGTGATGTGCTGGGGTTGGAAGAGTATTTCTACGGCATTTTTGTGGTGATGCGATTGGTAGATCTTTTTCCTCAACTATCCCACATTTTGATATATCAGTTTCAACTGGAGCAGGGTTCTCCCATGTTTTCTCCAACTCATATTCAGATCCTTTTCCTCCTTGACCTCTGTTTCCCTTGCATTCATCTTTTTCAGCTCGATCATCTTCAGAAACCTCATCAAACTGCTGTGCTTCAGTGTACTTGAGCAATACAGGCGTACCTTCTACAGCATTCCAAGATTCAGCATCAGTGATGGAGACTAAGTTTTCTTGAGCTGTTGGTAAATCTTTGGTGTCTTCTGTGGTAAATATGAGTTCAATGTCATCTAATTCCTCTGATTCACTATCAGCCTCTCTATCCTCATTAAAATTTTCATCAGCATTGTCAGAAACATTTTTCTCAGGATGTTTTTCAACGATTTCTACTTTACCAATGTCATCAGATTCACCATTAACTTTCGGAACATTAAGTGGTGTATCTTCTTTCAATTCTAGGTAAGAATTATCCGAGTCTTCTTTTTTAAAAGTCCCTTTGGTTACAACTTTAGGGTTGTCTTCCTTTTCTGGTAATTCATCTCTCTTGTCATTAGAAGAACACAAATTTTCCTTGTTTGAAATACCTACACCTTGTACAACAGTTTTTGAAGTAGACCGATCCATGTAATTGGAGTGTACGTTCTCACACTCAATTTTCTTCGACTCTTCCAAATTTTCTACATTTTTTACTATTTTCCTGGTAAATAAAACTCTTTGTCGAAGGATGTGATTTTCGAGGGATAGTTTTTCAATCGTGCCTTTAAAAATGTCAGCTTCGACTTCAGTTATACTTTTGGATTTAAGCTCTTGTAATTCCGATTTAGATTTATCTAAAGCAGTTCTCAAGGACACTACGGTTTGATGAAGTGCCCTTATAGCCTGCAAACTTTGAGTTTCACTATCAACGAGGGGTATACCATGCATAAATTTCGTACAATCCATTTATTGATATTAATCATGACTAAAACAATAGCTGTAATTAGTCCTATGTGAAGCTATTGCATAATATATTCAGGAACCATAATAAATTGATTTCAAACGACAAAAACTTTACAATGTGAAAGCCGCGTAGTTAATTCGCTCGTAGCGTGAACTCAAACGATTGGAAAGTAATGAACCTAGAGAAGACCTAAAATCGTAATTTGACGGCTGTGACTACTTCCGCACGACAGCTTTTCCTGCTGAAAAATAAAAACACAACGGAGCGATGATTGTAAATGTGTATCAAAACAATGGTATCTAGAGGGTAAATATTTCGGGTGAATAAAAAGGTTTAAACTTAAAACTTACAGTTAAAGACAAAGAGTCTACACTACCATTCAATCACTTGTTTAGAAGAGTTCACAAATCATAGTAACATACCTCTTTCCTTAGTATCCAATCAATACGATGGCGATGTTACCGTAACTCAAAGAACATTCACCGCTTGTTTTCAAAGTGAAAATACTTTCAGTTAAGTATCATTATATATTTGAGAGTTGTAAAATCAAATTAAACATCTGACTTAATTTATGTTAGTGGCAAACTTTCGAAGTGCGACAAATGCTTAAATGCACTTTAATCATCACATAACAGACGACAGTTTGTGCGAAAACATTTGAACATCGAAATCATTTCGTCTAAACAACAAAATTTCTAAATTCGTATCCATGGTTCCCTACGCGAAGTGTTCCGGGCAATATATTTGGTGATTGAAATGTTGCGACATAAGACATTGCGTTGTACATTTTCTTGCATTAATTGCATTATATTAAGAAGAAAACATAAAGACACACATTGGGTATGTCATCTATCTTATTAAGGGCCGAATGGAATGTTTACAGAGAAAGGGTTAAATTGGTGCGCTGTACAGGAAGGTGAAAGCACTGTCTGGAAGTAAAAAGGGAAAGTCATTGGAAACAATCACAGATAAGTCAGGAAAATTATTAATTAAGCGAATATTATATAGATGAGGATATCTCTAGGTCAAGGTATACTCGATGGTGATGTAAAAAGGGCATTAAGGGAATTGCAATCACGTTAATCATTAGAGTAAACGACATTCCCACAGGATTAATTAAAGGTTTAGGACTATGAGGAGGAAGAGTTTTAATGGACTGATTCGAAGTATTTATGGGAGAGGGTGGGATGCGGTAGAGTACAGGTAGAGGTACAGCAGTGGACTACCGATCGGAGGGCGCGGGTTTGATTCCCGGGCAAGACCTCTGGGCACCCTCAGCTCCACCCAAACGGTGTGATATTTCGGGTTCCAGATTTTCCGGGGAATCAATAACCGGCACAGGGAAAGGTACTGCCCCCCACCCTGATGTGCCAATTTTCACACGCTGCTCGGCTTATTAATGGGTGAACTCTACCATCACCTGCCAACCCACCTTCGGGTTGATTTCTGTGTGTATGTTTTTTTTAAATGAGGTGGGAACCCAGATGGCCAGAGGCTTTCATCAGATCAGTGTAAGTTCCTATTTCAAAAAAATGGAAAAGACAACCACTTGCGAGGACTACAGAACAATAACTTTGATTTTGAGCAGAGTGTAAGTGGTTCTCATGGTAATCAATGTGTGGTTGGAGAGCAGGGCGAGTAATTACGTAGGGGATGGTCATTTTGGGTTCCGGAAGGGGAGAGGTACATGTGATGACATAGCAGTAATGAGGTCACTAATAGAGAGTATTGATATTAATATTCTTATAATTAGAGCATTAATATGTGTCATAAATTTTGAGAATGCATTTGCTGTTGTGAATTGTGTATAGTTAATTGATGTGTTGCAGAAAATAGGAATAGATTGGGGGATAGGAGACTTATCTGCTACCTGTGAATGTCCCAGACTGCTCTGGTGCAATTGGTAGTTGAAGAGTCAGGATGAGCAGTATTAGGAATAGGGTTGCAACAGGAGTGTCTATTTTATCACCTCTGTTGTTCATGGTAAATTGCGGAGGACATGGTTGAAGAGGCATGGAAAGAATTGGAGATAGGAATGAAAGTCTCTAGAAAATTCATGAAATCAGGTGTTTGGATGATCAAGATTCAGTTTGTAGTTAGCCAAGGGGTTGCAAGCATTGCCAAGGGCATTGGAAAGTCATTGTATTAGGTATGGAATGAGAAAAAATATAAACAAAAGAGTGGTTTTGTGGTGTTCAAGAAAGAGAATGGCTAAGTTAAATATAAAAATAGTTTGAGCTAGAGTTCATGAACTAGGGCAGGCAAAAGATATTACCTATATTTAAGGTGTTCTGGGCCAAGTAGTGGGGATAAAAAAAGATTTGTGTTAGGTAAAGGAGCTATGTCAAGAAGGAGGGTGTTGATGACAGGGATGGTGGGCGAGGATGCTATGGAAAGGTTTGTCAAAACTTTGATTAGGAATTTGGTTTTGTATGGCGTGGAAGCATGGTCATTAAAGCAAAGCGATTAGGGTAGATTGGAGGATTTTGAAATTAGGGTGCGGAGAAGGATGAAAAAGGTGAAATGGACAAAAAGAAAACAAATGAGGAAGTACTAAGCGTGGTAGGGAAGGAGAGGGGCGTCTTGAGAGAAATCCATAAGAGGCAGGAAAGATGGATGCAGAGAATATTGATTGGCAATGGAATGTTGAAGACTGTGATAGAGGGGAGAATGCTAGGCAAGCAAGGAAGAGGCAGGAAAGGAGAGGAATGTTGGATGGAAAGAAGGGAGGAAGGAAGTATATGGGGCTAATTGTAGGGTTGGATGTCAGGCTGTGATTTGTTAGGAAGGGCTAGGGAATAATTATTGTACTGTGGTGTAGCCTATTTCCATCCAAAAAATATCTTAACTGGTAGAATACCAAATAATCACTAATATTTTTCCACCTACTACGTCCTATATTTGTGCCAACGGTTGTAATTGTGTTTTGCCTGGTCAGTATACTTATGCAATCATAGCACTGCCAATTTTATTACCAGATATTTTGAAGGTATTTCAATTCCTAGATGATACATGTCCATATTCTTATTTTCAGAGTGTTATAGCTAAAAAGAAGAACCCAAAATATAAAGCCCTTCAGCACTTTGATGATTTGTACAAAAGCTTCTATGGATCCCAATGGCCTTCAATAAGGGTAGCCCTTCTGTCAGAGTCGAAATACTGTGCTGTGGTGAATAATTTTGGTGATTCAGAAGAAACCATTATTGACTTGAAGGTAAGTGTAGTGCATAAATAATGCTGAAAAATAGTGTCATCCCAGTTTGCAGCATTGGGTGACCACACTCTTGGATGAGCTTAAATATAGCAATTGATCCTTGGTCAAAATAAAAAAAGGAATAAGTGAAAAGAATAGTTTTTAAAATAAAAGGCATGAGAGAATCAAAGGAAGATGATTATGACCTGTGCTTCTTAACATAGTGCCTATCTTTTGGTATGGAGGGCAAACTAGGAACTGGTAGAGGGCTTTAGTCTGCCAAGACTAGTATGGACCATAGCCTGTACACTTGAAATGCCAAGTGCTGGTGGCACTGCCACCATCATTTTTTTGCCACCACACTTAATGAATTAAATAACCTTTTTCTCATTTTTCCAGAAACATGGCTGTGTGGACATTCGTGATGTATTCAAAGCAGATTTGCAAAGTGGAGACATTCTGAAAGTTCCTAGAAAACGTGTTAAAAAAAGTTTTTCAGATAGAAATGAGAAATCGACCCTTAATATAAATCAGCAATCAGGTGAATGCCATGAACGGGTGGTGGGTGAAAATGATCAAAATCCTAATAGTGCTAGTGAAGAACAGCCATCTGAGACTTCCACATTAAGTGCCGCATCTTTAAGATCACAGTTGTCAAATCCTGAGACTGAGTATGATCGTATTGTGAAACCTGATCCTTCTGGTGGTGTCATATCGGCGGGGGCACTACAAGAATTCATACCAGCTACAAAGCTTAAAGGATTGGAAGACTGGGTTTTAGAATCAGATCATTATAGTGGTTACCTTGAAAGTGCAGACTTCCCTGTTCTCAAAAAGAAAGAGCAAGTGCTGCAATATCCTCAATATTGGAACATTTTTGCTCACATTAGAGGAGATGTTGCTGACTTTCCTCATCCACGGCGTGGAAAGACAGGTGTTTATAGTAAGTAATACTTAATAAGAGGAAGCATCCTAAAGTTGTACATTATTTTAAATGTTTCTAGCTTGAATTTTTAGATAGATGATATGTGAATGAAAATGTTTTTTACACTTCTGCCTAGTTTTATTATCCACCTATCGCATTTCATATGTTTTAACTGCAGTTGGTGGATGATAAGACTGGAAAAGTATAACGATTTTTCATTTCGGTGATGAATGATTTTGAGGATTTCCATGTAGTTCATGTATGGGACCTAATATTCAACAGGCTCAGGGCTTCTGATAGGTTTCTGGTTTTTAAAAAATTATTCCAAACAAAATTAAAATATGGGGGGTAGTCTAATAGGTTTTGAAGGTCATTGGATTAAATCCTATGTGGTGCCTCTGGGCAATCAAATCTGAATTATAGTGTGAAACTCTCAAATATCCTCTCTTTCTCTCTCCCCTCCAACTTCTAATGTATGAATTTCAGTCTCCCAAAGAATTAGCTTGGAGTGGGCTCTCTTACTGCCTATTGATACCAACCTATGGGTTGGTTACTGATGTGTGTGAAAGTGAAATTACAGGTCTGTCTGGAAAGTATCCAGCCATGCCATAATTTGAGAAAAATAGTCTAATTAGAAAAATGAGGTCTTAGTCCCCTTCGAAGTACTCCTCTTGGGATTTCTCACATTTATCTCTTCTACTTTTTAAAACAGTCTGCAAAATTCTCTTTTGGGATGGTCATCACCTACCTCATTGCTTTCTCTTTCATCTTGTTAATGTCAAGAATTTCATGCTGTAGTTACAGGTGACTTGCTCCAAGCCGCAAACAATGAGTCAGGTTTTCTGTAAAGGTCATAACTGGATGTGAGTCACTAGTTTACGGCTGTGACCTGAAACAAAAGCCCAGTCTACCCAGTAGTTGTTTGACAAGATAAAAGGAAATGTGGCAGGGTAGCTGATGACCATGCCGTATGGAATCCTAAAGGAAACAGTAGTTATGGATAATTTTATTAATTGAAAAACTGGTAACCACTTTTGAATACTGAATGCAAGACCTGTTATATGAGGTGTGATTCAAACTTATTTCCAAAGCAGGTTTCAGAAAGGATTAACACTTTATTTAAATGGAGTCTGTATTTAGGGAGTTATGGTAGATTTAATTTTAACAACACTGTTTCATTATATTTCTTACTCATTTCAGTCTTCTCTTTCACCCATGCTCAACATTGAGATCAGGATGAAATGTCAACTGTGGATCAACCCCTTTTTTGGTACACATTTATGGCTTATTATATATCCTGTTCTTCAATAATCATGTAGAAGGAATTCTTTTTTACACATACGTACATATTAAATGAAGAATACAATGTATCTTTCCACTGTTCTTTATTCACGTACAACTAGTTTCAACGCTCAAGGGTCATCATCAGGTACTGATACAAGATACAAGTACCTGATGATGACTCTTGAGCGTTGAAACTAGTTGTATGTGAATAATGGACAGTGGAAAGATACATTGTATTCTTCATTTAATAAACATGAATTTCCACAAAGTTGAGCCGGGAACAATTGAATACATACGTACATTTTCATTTTAATGCCCTGTACTTAACAAAATTATCATAAAGCAGGAATCTGTGCATCAGAGACTTTTTTACCAACCTATGTAGCTTGTGCATACATGACTACAGCCTCAAAGCAACATAAACTATCAATTTGATTGCTTTTCACCTTTAATATTCTGCAATAAATTGTTTGCTGAACTTTCTGCACTTAAAAACATCCTAGAGCAGGGCATTTACAAAATGTGTGGTTGATGACAGCACTTGGGTGAAAGATCTAATATTCATTATTGAAGAGAATTTTAACTTTCACAGATATATTGACTATCACAGTTTTCTGGTTGACTATCAAAATTTTCTGGTCTAAAACAGTATTTATATTTATTTTTAGTAATCAATAAATGATGTACCAGCAAAAATTATAGTTTTTTTCCAACTATAGACCAAACAAATGTCATAAGAATATAACACTTCTAATGATACTTATGACTCCTGCTGACAGTGCTGTCTTTTTTGTTTCTTTCTATTACTCATAGATTACTATCTACTTGATGCTGCTTCCATATTGCCAGTTTTAGCTTTGGATTTGAGCAAGGGGGATAAGGTGCTTGATATGTGTGCTGCTCCAGGCGGAAAGTCATTCTTAATTTTACAGACTTTATACCCAGGTACGAGAAATGACAATCTTAATCATTTAAGATTGCAAAATTATTTTTTTTCATGTGGAGAATTTGAATTTAGAGAATTTTTATTATTCTTTGATAACTGTTTCCCCACTTCATTTGCACCATTAATGGCATGCCAGGGAGATCAGGATGGTGTGGTGGCTAATGTAATGGCTTCCCACCCAGAGAGCCTGGGTTCAAATCCTGGAGACAGCAGGCCTTTTTCAGTGGTATCTTTGATCCCTACTTGAAGTGCTTCATAGAGAGCACTTGAAGTGAGTTCACCATCCATCGTATGGTACCTTAAGCTGTGAACCCCGTGGTGCCTTTCATTAAGAGTAGGCTAAAGCCAGGGCCAGGTTTCTCTCCACCCTTCCTCCATTCTCATTCATCCCTAATGGCATTAATACCTGAGCTGTTGGTCACCTCGCCGAAAGCTAATAGTGCTACTATCATGGCAATCTTGTTTAGACTAATTTAATATGCTACCTTTTGTGATTATTTAGTTGTTCACTGCTGTGACATCTTGAATGAGATTATTTCTGCTTTTATGGAGAATTAAGCACAGGGCATATTGCTTTAATTTAAGGGATAATTTGTAAAATATAAAGCTTTGCTTAATATGGTACAATATCAGGGATGATATGGTGGACGCTGTTTAAACACATGCAGTTTAAAAAATGGAATAAAAAATTATACGTGAAAAATTGCCAATGTGATCTTAGTAGCCATCAGTTTGTGTTGGAGCTTATGAATTCCCTTGTGGAAATCAAATTTACCTAATTTCATAAAATCATATCAGAAGATAAATTAGCGTACATACCATGCCATGAAGTAATTGTAGTCTTGCATGTTGAAAAATAGACTACGAGTTTAGAGCAAATGTTTAATTTTTAATATTTAAACATGTAAGGGTTTAATTTGCATGAATATAAAGAAACCTTGGGAAATACTGCGGCTGTAATGGAGTCACCCACCATGTTCATAGAAATTTGAAGATTTCACAGCCTAAAAATTATTCACCTAGATAAGTATCCATTGGTTTCCAACCAATTATATCCATTGGTTTCCATCCTATCATAATATTGATTAGAATTCGGACAAATTGGATATCTTAAATGGTTCACAGGAATGATCAATTTTTTAATATTCATTTTAAGTTTCTATGGCTATCTTTGAATGCATATATATGATGAACATTGAAGATATAAAATTTGAATGTGGGCAACAAGGGTGACTTGTGTCGTTAATCAAGCTCAGAATTTTATCATCTTATGTCATATTTTTGTTTTCTTAGTTGCTAATATTATTAGATAGTCCAACTAAAATTAAGGTAAGCAATATATCATACTGACTTAAAGTGAAATTATAAGGATCTAATATTGAGAAAAATCACTTCAGCTAGATAAGTATCCGTATTCATCAGAATGAAAATTCATATAAAATAACTATCCCATCACACTCCATTTTGATTCATATTTTCCATTGAATGCTTCTGTTTTTAGCCTTGTAGTTTGTACTGATTTAGCTTGATGTAAAAAAGATTGATAATTATTTTACAGGGTTTGTGGTTAGCAATGATGTAACGGTGTCCAGAGTCCGAAGGATTAAAGGTGTATTTGATGATTACTTCTTTAAGTTGAAAGACTGGGACAAAAAAATTAATGTCTCTCTGAGAGATGGACGTTCCATCGATGAAGATAATTTATATAACAAGGTGAGCTAAGGTTTTATCCATTTATCTATTGTGCTGATTTAGATTCCTTGATGGAATTTAACATTTGTGAATGCTTGTAATTATTATTGGCCATGGGACATTTGGGTGTATGAGAGACCCATTTTAAAAATCATTGGTATGTTTTTAGATGAGAGTAGACCTGCAGGTTAAGAGGTAGAGCCCAACGGCCTGTGAAATTCACACATCAGGGTAGGGGGAGCCAGTTCCTTTCCCTATGCCGCCTATGGTTTCCTAGGAAGATCTAAAGAAAAATCTCGCAGCTTGGGTGAAGTTGAGGGAGCCTAGAGGTTCCCTGGGAATGGACACTGTTTATTAAATTCAATGCTCTCCCCAATGGACTACCATGTCCTGCAGATTTTCATGAACTGTTTTTATAAAGACATGTTAAGTGTAATGGCCATGAGAATTCTGAGATTATATCCAGTGGGCATCTAAAATGGAATATTTTACTAGTTTTGAATTTGGAGGAAGAAGAGCTGAAAGGAGCTCAGCCTATGCTGATACACTCACATTGGGGATAGGACTAATAGGGTTGGACCTGGCTTACATACAAGGGCTCGGGCTCTATAGATGATGGTAGTGGTGAATGTTCTGTTATGTTGCTACAAAATATTTGAAAGAGGAGGACTGAAATGTTGTCTCTTTCTATGGAATACATATGTAATACTTCAGGCATGATGTCTACTTCTTTGTAGACATAATCCAGTTAATGAACCAATTTTTTAATTGTTTATTTTTAAGAGCACCAATATTATGGTGACCTTTAAATCAACTTTGCCTGATGTAATCAATATGCAAAACTGCCAGTTGATTTGTTAGCCCACTGTCGAATGTACTGCATTCTAAAGCGAGTACCAATTGGTGGTGCAGCTGATTCTTCATCCTGATTTCTTTTTTATCTTCAACACAGATTTTAGTGGATGTTCCTTGCACAACAGATCGACACTCTGTAATGGAAGATGACAACAATATATTCAATCCTGTGAGGCTAAAAGAAAGGATACGGCTTCCTCAGTTGCAAACAGAGCTTTTAAGGTGAGCATCCCAAAAAAAATTCTTACCATATTAGGGAGGGGAGTAAACTCATACTGCTCTTTGCGTGACCATTTGCTTTATTTAGAACCACCTTCCCCAGTATAAGCTATATTTGGTAAGATTTTTGTCATGAATGAATATTTTAGCATATATTATAGCTGCTTTGTTGGATAAAAGTGTATGGAGTGGTGATTTTTTTCTTTTATTACATGCATGTCTGGGATCAATTGCCACATTTGATTGTCAATTGACAGCAATGCCATGAGGATTGTTCGCCCTGGTGGAACAGTTGTCTACTCCACTTGCTCAATGTCTCCAGTTCAGAATGATGGTGTGGTGCACATGGCATTGAAAAAAATTTGGGAGGAGACGAAAATTGAAATGGAAGTGAGGTAATTGTTATTTTTAATATTTATCTATCTGGGTGGTTTTAATTTAATGAATAGAAAATGTATTTTTCTATTCATTAATTTCATTTTTTTTAAATTTAAGTCATGAGTATTTTCAATATGCTTTACTCGCATTTCATTTGTCTTGATGAGAAATTATTTTCTTATACTGTGTCATTTGTGCTTGTAGGAACATGACCCATGCTCTCCAAGTGACCAAAAATGTCTTCAAATTCGCAACCACCAAAGAACTTAGGTATGGGCATGTAGTTATACCATTCCTGCCAAATAACTTTGGGCCCATGTACTTCTGTAAATTGGTTAGAAAGAAATAATAAAGCCTTTGTTAACAACATACAAAGCTCTATTTATTGCAGCATTTGTTATTATAGTAAACATAAACATTCTGTACTTGAAAAATATATTCATACATTAATGAACTTATAATGTAATTAAATAAAATATCATTTTTTGCAGTACATTAAATTTAAAAAGGTACATAATAGCATGAACAATTTAGATACAATGAAATGCACGGCATTGTTGCAGTGATTTGTACCAACACTATTTCCAATCAAGCGATTGCATTAAACATCAATGAGAACCCATATTATAAGAGCATGATGAATTTATCGAAACAATTTAATGTATTTTAATTTTGGATTTGACATGTATGAATACATGAAACATTGACTATCATCTCAAGATCTGAGTATATAGCATCAGTCTTATAGATGCTTCTAACATTAAATAATAAATATCAGTTCATTGCTTAACACACAAAGCTAGAATAAATGATGTGCCATGCCATCAATATGAGGATTGAACTTAGCAAGCAATATATGACCTTACATTCATATACACTTAGTGATATAGTTTATTGAAAATTTTTCAATTCCATTTAAGAAATCAGCTTTCAAATACTGTAAAGAGGTTTAAACGGAGACGATTAACAGCATCATCACTTATTTGGATATGAGAAATATCTATATCTATTCCATGCATAAGTGAGATAGAACATTAAAACACCATAATATCTGTCAAGTTGTTATAGCTTGATTTATATGTAATACACTTAATGTTGGCTAACATCTCTGAAAGAGTGTTAAAGTTTTGTGATTAAACATTCATTATAATATTAGATTTTAGATGTGTGGAACCCCTTCATCAAGTGCAGTTTCTGGTGGGATATACTGAACTGTATCTCAGTTCAGGTACAGACATAGAACAATCAGTATTTAATCCAAATTCAGTTTCCAAGTGAGATGTGCCGTGTGTATTGAGAGCCAAGGTGAGAAGAATTAGGCACACCGGAGCATACATAATTTTCTTTCCCTTGGAAATCGCCATCGATCAAAGAGAATTTGTCATGGTCGTTTACATTTTTGTGTTTTCTTCCTCGGAATCAGAATTTTCGTGGATTTTGTTCCATGGTTGCTCTTGTGCAGATCCAAAAATAGTGTAAATTATAGCTTCCAATCCAAAGAGGACAGCAGTGGTGCAGAAGATGATCTGCCATTGCTCAACAGTTTGCTAATTGTAGGAGACAATAAGATATATCATGAATGTATTACTTGGCAATAATTTACAATGTTATCTAATGTAGCTGTTTTAAGCTTACAGGTTGAAGGAATTAAAAATATTTCTTCAAAATCGCATTATTCCCATAATCATTTATCTTGATTTCATATTCATTTTAGTGATTGGGTATGCATCTTTTTTATATTTGTACTTACGTTGCCATGAGTGAGTTGTCCAACAAAGACTGGTACCACAAATCCAGGAATTGTAGCAATTGTATTGGTCATTGCCATCAGGGTACCTAAAATGAACAATCATTTGTTTTGATACCATTATATTTTACCGTTAACAACCCCGAAAATGGTAATAACATGTAATTCATCAAAATATTTGTAATAATGCATTACATTAACTATGCATAAAGTGCCTAAACCCATCAGTGATGGATATTTTGAAAGCCTTAGGGATTTCAATATTATCTTGGTACAATCTAAAAAACTGAAATATGTTATTTATGGCATGATATTATTTTAAATGTATGAAAGTTGATTATACACACCGGCAAAGTTTGGTGCAATGTCAATGTGGTTGGCCAGATAACCAGAAAACATAGCTCCTATGCACATGACAGCAATAGTCATAAAAGCCACAGCAAGGACTCTGTTGCAACCCACGAGACTGACAGCCACAAGACAAATTCCAGGAATAACAGATGCTGCAAAGAACAAATGTTTTAGCGTTTTATTTATCTACTTGGAAAAAAAGTTTCTTCAGTCATGTAATTTACCACCTGCAGGAACTTCATCCATTGTACCTACCAGTTAAAGTAGCCATTTTCCGAGCCGTAGTCACAGTAATGTATTTATTGGTGCTAGCCCAATCAAGACGGTTGCTGGCAACAATACTGAAGAGCCACATACAAAGGAATGGTACAGCAGAAAGACCCGAATTCTATATATAGAAATAAAAATATGGAGACATCATTCAGTAAAGAATAGATGTTCAAGTATATAGTGAAATCACACACATGTAGAAATTTTCTCTAAGGAACACCAAAGTTGCTGTGGGCAGGAAAACTCATTCAAGAGAAAAAATGAAATACCATATATAATTGAAGTTTTTTTCCCAGATAATTATTTATTTATATATTTTAGGTAGTGAATACCTATTTATTTACTGCATTTGATCCCTTATTCATATGATTTGGAGAATGAAAGCTTGTTATTTCAATCATGCTACTCACTAAGTAGTATTACCTTAAAAGATAACTAGACTACATTCATGGTAGCTGCTGTGATCAGCTGATGAGGTAGAAATGAAAAGAACTTGGAGGTATAGGCACTGAAGTATAGCACAGTAGAGCTACAGGAATAACTCTGCTGCTTATAATTTTTATAGTTATTTTCATTATCCTACAATGAACTTCTTATTAAAGTTAACCATAAATGTGCAGCTATATTTAACCATAAAGGCAAATATGCTCAAAGAAGACGTTGCTACAAACCAGAAAGCAGCTGCTGTAAACATACATGTGGTGAGTGGTATTGTAGACAGAGACATAAACAATCAGAAAAATAGACTAGAGGAGAACAGAAATCTTTAAATATTCATGCTGAAGACTAAATGGATAGACAAGATGAGAAATAAAGAATTATACTGTAGAAGTGGAAAATACCATGTGAATTGCCTTAAAGACATGAAGAACCAGATAAATTAGATATACCTTGGGATATAACAGATTTGTTATGGATATAATAGCAGGGGAAACATATGAAATGCTCCCAAAAGGTAGATCAAAGAGCCATTAAATCAGCCAAATAAAGATGTTAGACAGAAAATCCACCAAGGCATAAGAGAATTAATATGGGATGGAGAAGAATTGAGGGCTGCAGTTAACAGATCCACAGATTGAAGGACTCATGACGATGAACCATAACTTTTATTATGACCTTTGAACTAGATTTGGTTGTAAAAAAAACAGAGGGTTCATGATTACTGACTTGGGGGGAGAGTGGAGGCATAGAGTGTGTCCTTTTTATGTAGAGGAAGCAGAATTTGGTGGTTCAATGAATGCTGTCTGCTAGCAGTTAAGCAATTCCTTAGGAGTGTTGTAGTGTGTAGTACCATGGTCCATCCTCCAACCTACCTCATCTCAATAGACTAGTGCTCATAAAAAATAAAAGGATGGAAAGAAAATAGTTTCTATTGTGAAGTATGATTTAAATCTTGTCATCACTAAAGAAGCCTGCATTTTCAATTTGATTTTTTTGTTTTCTGTTCCTTCAATTACAGCAATGTATATTATAGTTGACAAATATTATACTTATGGAATGAATTTATTTGATTTGTTTAAAAAATGGTATGAGTGTCACCTAAATTACACATAAACAGAAAGAAGTCTTGCTTATACATTAAGATAAAATTTTCATTTTCATCTTCTGAATCTAGAAATTTAGTTGTTAAGTATATTGGCTTGCAAAGCTATTGAAAATATGCAGTCAGAGAAGATTGTAATTGTCAAGATGTGGAGCTTACTTGCCTGACACAGAAATGACTGCAAGTTATGGGTCTGGAATAATGGAGGAACTGAGGATTGGGGTATCATAAAGTAAATATTCTTAGCCCTATTTGTAGTAACAATAAGTTCTCTCAATGAAATTTCCCAAATAGTGCACCACAACTCTTCATTATACTGCAGGATATGAATACACTCCACTTGCATTTATAATTGATTTAAATTTGCAGAGAAAATGGAGGTTAATAGATTCTTACCTCCTGTATTTTGAACTTAAGGACTTGATTCATGTAGGTTGGTAATTCAATTAGAAGCATGTACCATCCAAAGTTCCCAAAAGTGTGTGCTACCATGATAGCGTAGAAGGGTGGTGAAGTCAGCACTGCCCGCCATGGTACTGGTGCAGTTTTCTGTGGTAAAAAATTAAAAGAACTGAAATGAAATAGATACCAATTGCATATATATGCCCATCAAAAATGAACATTGCTGCATACATTTTTACAAATTTCTAGATGTGTATTTGCCACAAGAGTTGCCACAATGTTTACTATGATTGGATTTTACGTTTTAAGGGAGAACTATGACGAGAGAAGACGGTTGGGAGGAAAATTATCTCCGCATTCTGTATCCATTAAGTAATATTAAATAAAAGGTTAGGGCATGTGTTATGGGAAGACTCAAATCACTGCTGTTGAAAATAAGCTGGCTAAGTAGTTTACCAAAGTAGTTGCGAAGTGTCAGGATTATAGTACATTGAGAATTATGTTAGTATCCAATGAATACAGCCATTACTTGTCCTTAGCCATGCCAAAGATTATTTATATTATGTTAGCATTAAATACATTATCTCCTTCATTTTAAATGCCATTCCTACAATAGGTATTAAATATAAAAGGGAAACTTGTAATGCAAAAGTTTCTTGATTGGTCCCAAAAATTCCTAGGAAGTCCTGAAATTTTCCCCAGTCCCTATTGGAACTGGATATTCAAGCCTGCAGCAATTCCATAGCATACTATATATTAGGGATTCCCAGGAAGTCTAAAATGATTTTCAATTATCCCATGGCATTATCCCATGGATTTCTTATCCAATCTTCAATGCTCTGTAGGATTTTAATGCTAAACTCAAAATAATTAATAGTTATTGTTAAAATTTTGTCCATGATCTCTAAAATGTATTATATTTTCCATTTATTTGGTATGAGTATACGGTAGCATAGAGTAATGTAAGAGTTTGATTTTGGTAATTTTTAGAATTTCATTTCCTGAGAGAAACCCAAGTGAGAATACTCCATGGACAAAACTGAGAATTAATTGAAGAAGTGTTATTTCCACAATAAATTCAGGTGAACAAAGCATTCATAAGTACTTTCCTGTTATAATGCCAAATTAGGTGTATGTGATAAATTCATATGGTTAGTAAATTGTGTACAATGGTACATCTCCAACCTAAAATCTTTTTAAGGGCATGGCTCATAAATAAATAGGTTGCTGAGGTTTTCTAGTGAGTAGATAGTTGTTCTAGTCATTAGTAGAAATTTTTTGTGAATTTTCTGGTGCCAAATCTGTGCTGGTCTAAAGTATTAAAAAGCACCCAGAAAATTAAAGTCAAAATCAATTACAAGCTGAAATTGGATGGATTGGATCAATTGGATCCTAGGGCATACTATACTTCACCAGTGATGTCCTGAAACAAAAAAAAATCTGATAAGATTAAAATTTGTGTTCATAGTTTAGGTGATCTTCTACACTGTCATAAAAACTATAAGGTAATGCTGTAAAATTAGTTTTTCTTAAAGAACATAGATCCATGGACCAGGATACTCCCTTTAATTCCTATAATTGAAACAAAAATGATAGATTTTGCAACTTTTGAGAAGTATTACCTAAATATTCATTTCATCATTCTTAATTGGCCATTTGATAATAAAACTCCACTGATATATTTCAAACATAGCCTCATTACATGCAAATATTTGGTTAAGAAGTCATGCCATGGGAAGGTAATGAAACCCCAAGGTGGTAAGAAAAAGCAAGTATCATATTTTACAATATAAGATGCACCCTCATTTCAGCAGGGCGCATTCAGTGAAAAAAAGGTTATACAGTCCATGAAAAAGCAAGATACACCACCAACTAAAGTTATCATTCTTTTTAACACTGCTTTGTTATTTCCATTTGAGATGAAATACGATCAGTTTCATTCGATATCTCTCTGGTACCTCTTTCATATTCAAAATATAGTGCTGTTCACCACTATCACAGTAGTGAAAAACACAATATTCACTTGATAGTGATAAAAATCCCAGCTAAAACATTCTTCAATTGAAAAATATATATTATATATTATATATTATATATATATATATATATATATATATATATATATATATATATATATATATATATATATATATCTATAAGCAATTATAATGGAGTCTAAATAGGTAGTGCTGACCATCTGGGATAAAAAAGCAATTCAATATTTTAATCCAAGGAGTTCAAACTTTCACATATATGATAACATGGGTGATTTTTTTAACCGTAATTTTGGAAAAAAGGTGTATCTTATATGCCATCAAATATGGTAGGTTGATAATGAGGAAAACTTCCCTGCATACTTTTAGAATGATGTGGGATCTGAGGCATTGAAGCTGATTGATAAGCCAATAACATGCTAAACTGGATGATTATCTCTGAGCAACCAAAAGAATTTCCATTGGTGCAGCACATCTATTAAAAAATAGCTAAGATATTTTAATGGTAATAATATGAGGTAATCTCTGATTGCAGAATTTCCCAGCATTAAGAGTTTTTTCACAAAAGTACTTGAGAGATTTCTTGCTGGGCATTGAGCATACATTTTGTCATCCTCAGCTCTTTGATAGTCTCATTAGATAGAATGAAACAATAGAGTTTTATTTATATATATATATATATATATATATATATATATATATATATATATATATATATATATATATATGCTAAATAAACAGAGGGAAATTCTGAAAAATATATAGTTAAAATGAGGTCATCCTTCAATATTTGAGAATATTTTCACCATTACAATTCTTTTGCCATCCATTTGTATTTAACCCTTTTGCTGCTGTGAACGTACCCAATACATTTGCATGTTAGGTTGCTGTGAATATACCTTTTTGTCCTCTTTAAGGTGTGCTGTGGACAAACTTTCTCAAATAAACAACTTTATCAAAAAATAATAGTAAACATTTTCCATTTAATAAACGGTGGATCTAGATTATTTTTATTATTTCCAACAATATCAAATTGGTAATAATAAAGGTTATGGAGACACAATACTCTCCCTTTTTTCTGCATATGAAGAGTAGATTTCTAGGGAGTGAGCTGCAGTGAAAGGGTTAATCATGAAATGGTGAAACTAAGATGCAAAAGTTAGTGCATGCACAAAAGTACTCTGAATGTTAGTTCATTTCACATTAAGAGGACCCCAAATATCTGGAATACAATTATACAGAAATGCCATAAACCATAGTAATAGAGGCTAAAGCTGTCCTGTGAATTTCTGACACATTAACACAAAAGAAGAATAAACACATAAAGCGGCTTTGAATCATAAGTTTAGAAAAAATTACTTTTACTGATATAGGTGATTATTCTGGACATGGCTGTTCCATTTCTTTCAAAACAAAGCACATTCTTCAAAATCAAATGCTGCATCTATTAATATTAAGCCCATTAGAATTAATTAAAAATACTGGTATGAGCATAAATATGTTTAAATTTAAATGCAGAGTTGTAAATTCTCCAATCAAGAATGCAAAATCTTGAAATAAATTGCTTTCATGCTTACTGAATTTGAGAATCTGCAAGGTCAATGTTTTACACCATATTAATATGAAAGATGATGAATATTTCAAAAGTATTTACCCTGACTTATCATTGCAATTTTCTATAATAATTACAAGCAGTATACAATATTATCAAGCTAAATATTAGAATACTAGTTGACTTACGCTTATTACTTCATCACAGTTGCTTCCCAGCGAGGAAAGGATATAGGTTTTCTCTTCTTCACTTATTCTTGGATGAATGTCCGGACCATCATAAACAAAAATAATCCAAAGGATGCACCAAATAGTTGACAGCCCTCCCATCACATAAAACACTGCCTCCCAGTTTATCTGACCTGCCAGTACTCCAGATAATGTTATTGAGATCACAGTTCCAAGTGCAGTGCCTGCCAATAAATATCAAAATAATATTAATTGTCTAACTGGAAAATACTTGCATGAAGTGTTAGTGTGACAGAAATATAGCAATAGGTTTACACATGAAGAAGATGGATACAGTACGTTTGTATTTATTATGTTTAAAGTAGTGCAAACAGCAGGGCAATTAGCATTTGACATTCCTATAAATGGTACAGTAATTTTGTTATATTCTTACATAGTTTTTGCCACAATATAATAAACAATATTCTATTCTCTATCATATAAGTACTGCAAGGTCTTAGAAACCTGGTGATATGAAACTAATATGAACTAGATTCACCCTATATGTGTTCAGATTTTAATTACTAGTACTTTACCAGCATAAACAATGGCAGAAACTCTGCTTCGCTCCTGAGGAGGTGTCCACCTAGCAATCATCACATGCAATGCTGGTAGAGTCACACCCTGAAAATGAAAGATAAGAGTGCTTTTTAGGAATGGTCATCCTCTACAGGGTTATCAGGTAAAGGTACATGACAGCTTATTTTTCTAACTTTATTGTTTCCAAAACTCCATATTTATTTCATAGCTAATTTTTATGCTAGTTTTCATAATTATAGAATATCATTTGTTCCCCACTTGGCACATTTGGCATTTGATGTGCACAAATATGTACATAGATATGAAACAAAAATATACGAGAGAACAGTAAGGCAACACTGAAACACAATAAAACCTTGATTCATGAGAGTGATTTATTTCAAAGTCAGGTTGGAATATAGTGTACTATTTTCAAGCAAGTCTGCTAATGATGAACTGCTCTTTATTGATTTGTAGTATTAGATGCTGAATGTGATTTTTACTATATTGAAGCTCTCAATTAAGTTACAATACTTTCAACCAATGGTGATATTAAAAAGTAATAATGAAAAAATCATATCATTAATTAACTATTGCATTACATTGAAGAATTATTATCTGTGAGAAAATAAAGACTTTTAAAGCAGTTTTTTGTGCAATGAATATCTTTCCAATTGAATTTTAAAATTATTTGTTGCTGGTTTGTCGGTATATTATTTATACATTCACAATACCCCACAAGCTGCTTTATGGGTGCATGATATAAGGAGTTAGGACAACAAACAATGCCAAGGAGAAGAAAAGCCCATAAAGGCAAGATAATTGTTGGCATATTAATGCTAAATGCATCAATGTACCCACTTGTTTTCATTAACAGCTGATTTGGGGAATTAAATGTATATTTTTTTAGTCTATGGTAGGATCCATTGATAAAATACTAGAAACCTAAGTTGAGAGGGCATACCTGTAACATAAAGTTTTTGTTAGAGGGAAAGTAAATTTTTCTGCAGTGAATTATGTATGACACTCACTCCACCAACTCCTTCAATGACTCGAACAACCAGCAAAGCAGTGTAACTAATGTAGCTAGCCACTGGAGTGAGGAGAGTGAACAGTACGTTGACCACCACAGCTCCCCACATAACCCACTTCGCGCTGAATAGTTCCGCTATGCGTCCACCAGGAAATTGTGAGATAATGTATCCCCAGAAGTAAGAGGCAAGAACTAAGCCTTGGGTGGGCTCACTCCACTCAAATGGGCCATCCTGAGAGAAAGAAATAGAGTGATTTGATGAATATAGGGCTAGAATAGCACTATAATAGCTAACAGATTTTACATATAGATCCTCTCACCAAAATTATATCTATAAGTTCATAAATGTAGAACATATTGTTTTTGTTCGCCAGCACTATCTCACTTCTCCGTTGAAATGATATATAAATGAATATATATATATATATATATATATATATATATATATATATATATATATATATATATATATATATATATTGTTTACGTATCTCGGAAGTGTTTTGGACCAACACGGTCAAAGTAGTAGGGATGTAAGGAGAAGAATTGCACTAGGCAAGGAGGCTTTCACAAGGAGGAGGGAGTTGATGACAGGGACGTTGAGCAAGGGTATTAAGAAACGAATGGTAAAAACTTTGATATGGAGCGTAGCTATGTACGGCGCGGGAACGTGGTCATTGAAGCAGGAGGATAGACGTAGATTGGAGGCTTTTGAAATGTGGGTGTGGAGAAGAATGGAGAAGGAAAAATGGACCGAAAGGAAAACAAATGAGGAAGTGCTAGGGGGTGGGGGAGGTAAGGGGATTTTTGGGATAAATCCTATGGAGGCAGGAAAAGTGGATGAAGGGGGTATTGACCGGCGGTGGGATGTTGAAGACTGCAATAGAGGGGAGAATGTTAGGCAAACAAGGAAAGGGAAGGAACAGGATAGGAATGTTGGACGGAATGAAGGGAGGAAGAAAGTACTCAGAGATGAAGAGGGGTCTGAGGTAGAGTTGGATACTGGATTTTATATTTTGTTAGGAAGCAAAAAATATTTATCTAGTTGCTGTGTCCATCCAAAACCTACCTTAACCGATAGATTACCTAATAATAATAATAATACTACCTTGATCAAAAAGTTCCCGGAATTTATTCAGAAAATTAAAAATACAAGTTTATTCATCTAAATCTATATTGTCCCCTTCAAAGTAATCCCCATCGACTGCAACACACTTATGCCAGCGCTTGATCCAATCCTCGAAACATTTTTTATATTCGGTTTTCGGTATGTCCATCAGTGCTTCCTGCGATTTTTCCATTACTTCCTCTCGGCTGCTAAAACGCGTTCCCCGTAATGGTTTTTTGACTCGATTGAACAGAAAGAAGTCACAGGGAGCCAAATCAGGTGAATTCGGTGGCTGTTGGATGGTATTTGTTGCATTTTTCGTCAAAAAATTACGAATAATGATAGCACTGTGCGACGGTGCGTTATCATGGTGCAAAATCCACGAGTTTTCTGCCCACATTTCTGGTCTCTTTCGGCGAATTGCTTCACGCAAACGTCTCATAACGCCCAAATAATACTCTTTGTTTACTGTCTGGCCTTCTGGCAAAAATTCATGATGCACTACACCGTTGTAATCCATGAAAACCGTCAGCATTGCCTTCTTTTTTGACTGAAAACGACGTGGTTTTTTTGGTCTCGGCTCATTTGGTGAACGCCATTCACTTGCCTGATGTCTGGATTGCGTGTCGTACTCATAAACCCACGTCTCGTCTCCAGTAATGATCCTTTTGATGAATGTGGGATCGGATTCAGCCTCGCAAATCATGTCTTTTGCGACGTCAACACGGTCTCTTTTTTGCATGAAATTGAGGTCTTTTGGCACCAACTTTGCTGCTACACGACGGAAACCCAAATCATTAACCACAATGTCTTGGGCGGATCCATAGGCAATGTTCAAGTCCTCCGCTATTTCTCTGATGGTTAATTTGCGGTTATTGACCAGCATTTCTTTTACTTTATCAATTTTTTCACCGACTTTCGATGTCGATGGTCTGCCACTGCGTTCATCATCTTCGATTGACTCACGACCACTTCTGAACCGCTCGTGCCACTGGTAAACGACCGTTTTTTTTAGAGAATCGTTGCCGAAACACTTTTCCAACATTTCCAACGTCCGTGCGCCACTAAATCCGTTTTTTACGCAAAATTTAATACAAGTTCGTTGTTGCAAATTTAAATCCATTTCTGCAATTGTAAAAAATCGCCAACACACACAGAGATACGAGGGTCATCCGGAAAGTAGTACCCGTTCGTGAAATAAAGACACAAAAGTAAATATTAACAAACATAAAAAATTTTATTTGAAAGAGGATACTTTAAACTACTTCTCAACATAATCTCCAAGCAAATTAAGGCATTTGTCATAACGTGTGACAAGTTTCTGTATTCCTGCTGCATAGTCCTTCGCCGCCAGCTCATTGAGATACGCGAGGGACCCATCTTGCACAAATTTTTGCATAATGCAGATGGTGTTTAACAATTTCATGAACAATTGTTCGAGAAACATTGGGAAAATGCTCACAGATGTCATCAATTGTGACGCGCCGATCGTTCCTCACGAATTCGTCAACTGAGCTCACCAGTTGGTCTGTAATGACAGACGGTCTCTCCGAACGCTCATCGTCGTGTGTGTTCCCCCTCCCCATGTTGAAGTTGCGACACCACCGCCGAACAGACGACTCGTCCATTACATTGTCTCCATACACCTCCTTTAATTGGCGATGAATATCACATGGGCGAACGTTTCTTGCATTGAGGAATTTAATCACTGCCCTCACTTCACAACTGGCGGCGTTCTCAATTTTTTTAAACATTGTAAACAATCACAGAAACAACACAGGCAATGCTAGCGTCACGCAACTTGGCTCAGAGAAGGCAGACAAGCCACTGAAGCTATCTGACCTCGTCCAGCGGCTACTCGCGTCGTCAGCACTTCATGCGGCACGAACGGGTACTACTTTCCGGATGACCCTCGTAGATGTACTCTTGGCTACGTAACCTTTGCAAATGTCAAGTTATGACACTAAGATTTAAAGGGAATATCAACAACAGATGTACCAATTTAACAAAAAAAACAGAACTCAAATCGAAACGATGGGAGCGCCACACGGTGGTTATTCCGGGAACTTTTTGATCAAGGTAGTATATAATTATATATATATATAGTATACTACCTTGATCAAAAAGTTCCCGGAATAACCACCGTGTGGCGCCCCCATCGTTCCGATTTGAGTTCTGTTTTTTTTTGTTAAATTGGTACATCTGTTGTTGATATTCCCTTTAAATCTTAGTGTCATAACTTGACATTTGCAAAAGTTACGGTCGGTTTTCGGTATGTCCATCAGTGCTTCCTGCGATTTTTCCATTACTTCCTCTCGGCTGCTAAAACGCGTTCCCCGTAATGGTTTTTTGACTCGATTGAACAGAAAGAAGTCACAGGGAGCCAAATCAGGTGAATTCGGTGGCTGTTGGATGGTATTTGTTGCATTTTTCGTCAAAAAATTACGAATAATGATAGCACTGTGCGACGGTGCGTTATCATGGTGCAAAATCCACGAGTTTTCTGCCCACATTTCTGGTCTCTTTCGGCGAATTGCTTCACGCAAACGTCTCATAACGCCCAAATAATACTCTTTGTTTACTGTCTGGCCTTCTGGCAAAAATTCATGATGCACTACACCGTTGTAATCCATGAAAACCGTCAGCATTGCCTTCTTTTTTGACTGAAAACGACGTGGTTTTTTTGGTCTCGGCTCATTTGGTGAACGCCATTCACTTGCCTGATGTCTGGATTGCGTGTCGTACTCATAAACCCACGTCTCGTCTCCAGTAATGATCCTTTTGATGAATGTGGGATCGGATTCAGCCTCGCAAATCATGTCTTTTGCGACGTCAACACGGTCTCTTTTTTGCGTGAAATTGAGGTCTTTTGGCATGCTACACGACGGAAACCCAAATCATTAACCACAATGTCTTGGGCGGATCCATAGGCAATGTTCAAGTCCTCCGCTATTTCTCTGATGGTTAATTTGCGGTTATTGACCAACATTTCTTTCACTTTATCAATTTTTTCACCGACTTTCGATGTCGATGGTCTGCCACTGCGTTCATCATCTTCGATTGACTCACGACCACTTCTGAACCGCTCGTGCCACTGGTAAACGACCGTTTTTTTTAGAGAATCGTTGCCGAAACACTTTTCCAACATTTCCAACGTCCGTGCGCCACTAAATCCGTTTTTTACGCAAAATTTAATACAAGTTCGTTGTTGCAAATTTAAATCCATTTCTGAAATTGTAAAAAATCGCCAACACACACAGAGATAGATGTACTCTTGGCTACGTAACTTTTGCAAATGTCAAGTTATGACACTAAGATTTAAAGGGAATATCAACAACAGATGTACCAATTTAACAAAAAAACAGAACTCAAATCGGAACGATGGGAGCGCCACACGGTGGTTATTCCGGGAACTTTTTGATCAAGGTAGTATATATTCAGGCTTCGGCAACAACATACACTTTATCGCAATAAAAATTGAGAACAAAATAGGCACTCAAACTATAGTGTGGCGGTGATGGGACTTGGGACTAATTGACGAAGGCAATGGGAAACCAACTCAATTTATGTGCTAAGAAATTAGGATGGAGCCAATTTCGAACACGAATCGTGGAAGGTACAAGACTCAACTCACAGAACCAGGCTATGCTACAGAATAGGCAACGTCTTCTTGGCCGTCTAAGTCCGTACACAGCCAAGCGAATGTATCGTATACAGAAATGATACGCCGCCGTGGAAAAAAGGACTGGCATTTTTAAGACGATGCTGGGATGAAAGAAATTGGAAAGAGATAGAGAGAGGAAATATAGACATGTTGGGCCTAAGTGAGGTAAAAGTGAGGGATTATTGGGGCGATATGTACAGAATAATACATAGCGGAAAGTCAATGTGGGATAGCAATTTTGCTGATTTGGAAACTGGCGAGACCAGTAATTGACGTGAAACAGACGAATGACAGAATGCTGTTGGGAGAAATAAGAGTAGAAGTGGTAAATATAGTGGTAATTTAGGTGTATATGCCGACAAGCAGTTCTATCGAGGAAGAAGTAGATATTATGTACGATCATTTAAACGAAACGATTGCGAATTGGCCTGGAAGAAAATATACAATGATGACGGATTGGTAGGCATGTGATGAGAATTAATCATCTGAAAACGAAGGGAATGAAATGCTTAATAATGAAGTAGGCAAAGATAAATATTAAAGTTAGGGGACATAAAAAAGAACAGGGATAACGGCTCAATTTTTTGGGAAGTTTTGAGGGTGGAAACAATAGCAGGGACAGTCTAGGAAGAATTACTTTTGGTAAAGAAGCAGTTACAAAGATACAGGAGTCAGTGGCAGGTACTTTAGGTAAAGATGTAAGGAAAAGACCCGTGAAAACATATATGGAGCGTAGTTCTGAACGACTTTGAAACTTGGTTATGGAGACAAGTGGACAAGTGAAGATCGGAAGATTTTGAGACGTGCATGTGGAGAAATATGGAGAAAATGAATTAGACAGAGAGAAAAACAAACGATGAAATTCTAGGGAAGAACTTAGATAGGGGAATTATAGATCTGCTGGAATATATTCTAAGAAGGCATGACAAGTGATATAGCGAAGTTATCGGATGCTGAGGACAGTAATAGAGGGGAGAAAGCCGAGAAAGCGAGGTAAAAGGAGAAAAGAATAGGCATTTTGGATTGAATTAATGGAGGTAGAAAATATTCAGAGCTGAAGAATGAGTTATTTAACTATGAAGTTTAGATTTGAACGATACTTTGTGCTACGCTCTTGAAGGCTTAGACGTACAAAAATGTGTAGTTCTAGGCTCCATCAAAAACCTATCCTAACCCGGTAAGTACTAAGTAACAGTACTAAGGTATGAAATTTATTCTCCTTAACAGGAAAAAAATTAAGTTCGAAGGAAATAAAGAGTAAAAATATTCCAAGGTTTCATACTAAGTTACAAGAGGAAAATTAATTCCTCCATTTACTTCTCTCCTCCACCCTCTTAAATGTTTCCTGTGATCAATGGTTTATATTTTTTTTAATTTATTTAATCTTGCATTCATCAATTTACAGCTCTGGCTATCTCATATTTAAATTCTTCCTCGACATATTCCATCCCTTTATCTCTATTAGACTTCTATTAACTATTTGTTTATGCTCCAATTAAAGCTTCCACATTTTTGCAATCTCCTACTACTTCTAATGCTTTTAAATTTTTTAATTTGTTTTAAATAAATAAATTATGTATCAACCAGCAGGAATGTCTCAGTTTTAAAATCATTGGCCATGACTGGGACTCAAACCCGGATCCCTTGAGTCCACCTGAGTATTTTAGCTAATTAAACTATCAAATATTATTCGGTTGTGTATTTCTAGGGGATACACTTTATTTTCACTTTTTTATTTATTCACAAATGTTCACCGAGGCTTGATTTATTTATCATTCTAGGAGCTACTTGACTAATTCACGCTGTGAGAGGACGCCTCGGTAGCTTAATTGGTTGATACCCTCGGAAGGATACGGGTTAAAATACCGTTTAAGACGAATGATTTTTACACTGTGAAATTTTTCCATTTCGATACTTAATAGCAGATGACTTCATCAAAGTTACTGCCACGGCATCTCCCACAGTTCTTTGAATATATTGCACGTTTAGCATTCTGCATCCCCGCCCAGGAAGTTGTACGAATTGCCGACTCAGTGACTAAATCTGTCAAGTCACATTATTAAGTAACTGACACCTATCTGTTTTCCCAGACATTTCCATGTGTACCTATGCCTGCATTGGTATTTGACGTGCTAGTAATTATAAAACTCTTTTGGCTGAGAAACTTGATTGCTTTCTCTCCGCTTTTCTTATTCCTAAACCGTACTTCCTACCTTCCTCCGACCATTACTTTTACCTACCACTGTGCTCCTATCCGTTAAGTGTTTCCTTGTTACAGTTTCCCATTATTTTCTCCAATCGATCGTACAAAATATCTGGTACGTCTTTTGTGTGACTGCTTGCCTGCAATTAGTTCCAACGTTCATGATACTAATTAGGTAGAAACTAAATTTGAAAGAGTTCACGTACTTCTGAAGTACTTAGGATGATAATGTACATAATGATAAGTGCATTGGGAGATGACTTTTGCGGGAAAAGGTAGACTTTACCCAAAACCATAGTGGTAGAGTGAAAAGATTTTGCAGCAGTGGGTGTACGATATACAATGGCAGGAGGGCCGTTTATCGTAGCACTCTGCCTAAATCTTCCGCCGCACAATCGCCTGGACGGCGTACGGCGAGGAGGATATCATTGATGAGTAGGACTCCAAGTACAGCATAATTTGCTGATTTTAATTCAAATACCTTTTAAATCAGCAAGTTATGCTGCCGCACTCTGCATGTACCCGAAGTAAGGATTGGTGAAAACTTCAAAGTGGAATATCGACTTTCGGCAATGTGGAGTTTGCTCATCCTTACTTATCTTTAAAGAAATAGGATGAGCGCAGAGAAGGGACTCTGTAGATGTGGACGAGTGCTGTCCAAAAATAATAGATGGATAGATAGATAGATAGAGGTCTTTATTTGGGCGAAATTGAGACCAAATGGTCCCTTCTTCCATTTAACGGCTGCACAGAAGAGGAGAGACACGGAGAAGCGCTGAAAATATGCTATTTCTGGGGGTAATTCGAAGAAGACAGAAACAAATAGTTTCTAGGAGATCTTGTAAGAAAACGGGAGGCTGAAGGCAGTCATGGAAGAAATAACGTTAGTTACGTACTTCAAAGAAAATGATTCCAGCTTTTCGCGGTAAGGTTTTCCCTCAAAATCACTCTATATTGTTTTCGGTTCTTGCAATTGCTATTCTTTTCTTTGTTTCTTTCCCACAATATCTGTGTTCATTCTATTTCTCCTTGTAAATATCTCATGACTTCTTCCAAGATCCTTTGTCTTTAGCAGAAAATATTCCTCTTGTAAGCCTCTTTATTTGCACTCTCACTATTTCACTCCATCAAACGCCACGCTTCAGTCTCCACATCTCTATTTTCCCACACACCTACACTTTCCATGCCTTTGAAAATCATTGTTTTTAAACGGTGCCTGAGCGCTATTTAGCAAAAGCCTATTTGATGGTCACTCCATCAAATGATCCTCTCAAATCCTAGCCGTGATGATAAAACAGTTCCATCGAATTCGATCGCAATCAGGTGGGATCAAGTTCGGAATCGTTACACCCCATGAGCCTTGCTTCACCTCCAAATAGGGCATCCATTCGCCTCACTGTCTGTTGTGACTTTGCATTCATACCCCTGATAACCAAAGTCCCAACTGTTTCTGGCACGCGCCACGTGGATTTGTTCATGACCCAGTCTAATGCAGTCTGGTGCCGTCTATCATGGTTTCGGCCACCTTATGCTTTTCTCCGTCTGCAGCAAGTAATGAAAGGCACTGTGTTCGAGGTTACAAGTCTTCGAAGTATCCGCGGTACGTGCAGCATCCCTTACTAATAGTTGCGGGGCTTTTTCCGGTCACTATTTCCGCGTTTATCACCAGCATGCCACAGACGAAATCAAAGTCTAACCCAGGGCTAACTTTCGCTGATTTAAATTTGATGCCTTTATAAAGGAAATTCATCAAAGATCCGAAATCGAGCAGCATAAGATTCCACAAAATTACTTGGAGCTGAATATATAATTAATTAGATATTGGCGCTATTATTGTGATGCAAAGAAATGACAACTATATTAAAATGGTAAAATACAAGTGTTTCTCGCACGCTTGGTTCTCTAACAAGAATGACTTTCTTACTTCTTTCTCCTAACAGTTTGCAGATAGAAGTGTGGAAATGCGAAAAATTGATGGCACAAAAACACCATCCTCGGTGTTTGGTCGACAATAAAAACGTTCACTTAGAATCATTAGACCAACAATTCAATTTAGATCCACCTAGTTGGCGAAATCATTGCGAGGGAAGTTTTGATCAATCATGATGACTAAAGGTGCACGTCTAATGAATATTTTACAATCCATTGCGAGCCCCCCTTCCATCTCGGAACTCTGGCCTAGTTATATCCGACAACGCCGGGCTTGATAAAATCCATAAAACATTTATTTTATTCGTAAATTTAATAAAAAACAAATATATCATTCCTGAAATTTGATTACCAGATTATTAAACGATTTTAACTCGATTGAACAAACCCTCTCGGTGAAATACGACTCACTCTAATCATATTGATGGACTAATTTCTCGATATTGCTCTCTCAATTGGCTCCAATAAAAACCCTCCATCCATGAGCCGCAAATCTTCCGATACTCTGTTTATTAAATGGAACAATTTTTTAAATTTATATAATCGAGAAAATATTTTTTATCAATAAGCTCTGAAATTCCTTGATCAAAATAACATCCAATATCTCATTTTAATTATGATTTCCAATTCGAAATGACATTCTGAATTTACTTTTTTTGCGAATGAGAGAAATTTTCTGGTTGTAAACATCTTGAGTCACAAAGGATAAAGTAGCAATTATGCTGCAACAGGAGTTGTTCAAGCATTGATCACACGAAAAATCTGTGCATCCCAAGTAGATACGCTTTCCACAATTTTCACAGTTAAGAAATTGTATTAACAAACCCGGGAGTTCCTTCTGAAGGTGCTACCTTGATGGCTAGCATAACGGGAGCAACACATTAATAGCCACTAGCACAACCATTGCCAAAGCACCACCACTAGCACCATACTGACACACTAGGAGGCAAATATTTTTGGATCATGATTTCACTAATCTAATATTTAACGTAAATATTTCGAAAAATGTATAACCCATGGTTTTAGAAACAGCCAGATTTTGCTTTACACTTTTGATTTTATCATTCTGTTTTCTTTTGATAGGCCTTCATAAAATGGCGTCCTTCGCTAAACCATTGGTATCTAATAATAATATCGATGGTAGCTTTAGTGATAATTATAATCCAGTATCGTCAGTTCCCAATGGTATTTCAGCATGTTCAGGTTAAGACGGAAAAATGGTTAATTTCGGGTGCAATTTCATCATGTTACTTATCAGTATTTGTTTTGTGGACTCCATTTTATAGTCTGCTGCCAAACAAGATATGCAGACAAAACAGAGATACATTCTAGTTAATATACTGCCAATCAGCGAGGAGATACAACAGATTCCTATTAGATTTCGTAGCAGCTTTGTGATATCACATTGTAACCTCGTTCTATTGTACCTATCGAATAGAATTCTGGTCTATATTTTGAAGTTACAATGTGTGAAATATAATAACTTCGGACACACTAAGGCAGAAAAGATGTGCAGTTACAGAACCTTCGTTGCCAACCAAAATTTATTCTTTGACATTCGAGTCCAGTAACTCATGGGTTAACGTCAGTTTCAATGGCGATTTTCCAATACGTAATAAAGATAAACTATAAATCCATTGCATGCAAAGTAATGAATCACAGGATCTAATGACGTAGCATTAAAGTGCCTTTTCTACATCAGTCAAACCACAAATCGGAAGAAGAGCATTGTTAACTTCGAGTACATTTTATGTCGTTATCACGAGCGTTGTCGTTATTTCGTCAGGTGAAAGGAGATGTAACGAAACAGCGAAAATTTAGGCACTTGTGTCATGCATGGAAATACACCATCATTTTATTAGATGGGAGTTGAAGAGAGTTTTATTTTTTCAAGTAATGCATTTAAATCTAATTAATTTACTGACCAATCTAATGCTAAACAATCCTGAAAAATAGAGTTGACATATTTGTTAATTTGCATCTTAAATTTTCTTGGGTTACGCTTTTAAAATAATCAGGGCCACAGCAAGAACTTAAGTTTAAAGAAGAAAAGGAGCAGATAGAAAGGAAAATTTTTGACCTATAAATCGTGTAGGAATAAAAAAAATGAAATTGCCTTACTTCCCGTTCCCTAAATCAGTGGCATCCAAACATATAGCTCGTCGGAATAATTGCACATTGCCCGAGGGTAAGCGGGGCACATTTATTTCATTTATTCATGCATCCCTGCTTTCTTAATCCCTCAAAATCAGCTGTTATGACCTTCTCTTTAAAGCGCAAGCCACTTTCGCTTTCATACACTCTTTCGAACAACCCTATCCCATCTGTCACTTCTCTCTGCGATTTAAGTGTAATTTTTAATGCAAAGCTCACCTTTCACAAGCGCGTTCAAAGGTTTTTCGCGAAAGCAATGGCAAAAGTCGGCCTAATTTATCTCCACACTGATATTCGTGATTATATTGCCCTTGGAAAAGTATTTTTTGGCCGTTTCTTCCTAATTTTAGAATACCGTTCACCAATCTGGTCGACCGTCTGCCCAAATACTTTGGAGTTACTCACCAGACCTCTTAATTTCTTTATTGCCATTTCCCGTTATCGCATCCCTTCCCTCAAAAATACAACCCATGACTTGAATCTCTCGTCCCTTGGTATTTACCATCTCTAACGCCGTCAATTGCTATCTGATATGAAATTCTTACATAGTATCTTCAATGGAACACTCCGTACCAACGACCTTCTTCCTCTCTTCTCTGTTTGTGTTCCCTCTCGACCAACACGTAACTTGAGTCTGATGCATATTCCAAAATTCCGTCTTTCGATCTCTCAACGCTCCCTATTCCATCGACTCCCCGCTACATTTAATTCCCTAACCATTCAGCATCCTTCCCTGGACCTCTCTTCCCCAATCACTGCTTTCACCTTATTCCTTAAACGCCAGATAGTCACTTAGCCCTCTCTGCTAGTATATCATGACATTTATTTTTGGTAATTTTTAATTATTATTTATCGCTCTTACCCTTTCTTCTTTTTGATGCACATTATATGCATTGCCTGTCACCCAATGTAAAAGCCTTTGTGCCATTTTTGGCTGCATTGTTAAATAAATAAATGCATGTAATATATTTTTTTGGAAAACGTCGCACATATGTATGGAGAAATACTTAAACTTAAAATAAGCCAGGGTAAGTTAGGCATCTTGGGGAGTTATAAAATTCATGCACTTACTAACTATTTAACGATAACTTCAGAAAAGCTAGAATTATGTACACGGGCCAGGTTAAGGTGCATTTTGCCCACGGGCCGTAGTGTGGTCACCACTGCGCTAATTTAACGAATCACAATACAAAGAAATTTATAAACCAACCCATGATAAGGTAGTAGAATATTACGGGAATAATAAATTGTTATTTTTTAGATGAATTCAACATCAGAACCTAGGTGCACATCTCGGAATGATTTATTGAAAAAGGTTCCTCTACTTACCACCGACATTTCATCCATAGTACTATCTCCGCTGCCACATACGCTGGCAGTAGCGTTCTCGTCTCCTTCCTCGAGGTCATGGGGATGATGCTGAGCCAGAGCCGTGTGGTTCACCATCGCAACGATGGCTACGCTGAGGTTTACCTTGAGACCGTAAATGATTGCTATGCCAATGGAACTCAGAAGGGCCATTATGTACCGCGCTGGTATCATATCTGTAAAAAAAAGTCCACGAAAGAATTACTCATAGTCGAACTTCCACGACTCAAAATTATCCCAGTCCAATTCCCAAGGACTCTTAAGTGAACTCGTTTTACGTTAGTTAGTTACGTTTAATACGTCAGTTTTTTTTCCCCTCAGCTCGAAACTAATAACTTGAAAAATATGAATTTCCCCAGTAACCGGAAACTTCCTTCTATTCGACGTTAATTTTCACTATGGAACGACCACTTCAGCAGTAAACAATAAATGAGTGACTCGATGAAAACTTAAAATTCGATTAGATTAAATTTTTAAACCAATCACGATGATTCTTAAATTTTTACTGAACTGTTTCGTTCCAATTTAGTTGCCTCCACCATTGCGCAAAGAGATCATCAAGTTTTATTAAACTTTACTTGATTAAATATGATGAAAAGTTTTTTGCAGATACATCTTATTTGTCCTTGCTTACGAGTAAGATTTTTTTTGTCTTGCACCGACTCATGGGTTAACCATAAGAAAATATTATTAATGTACAAACAGGTAATCCCTAATTAATTCATAATTAACTGTAAATCCCATTCCACTAACTCAAAATTTCTATATTTTGAATCATTTCTCTAGGCAAGGCATGTAATCTCTTCTACCGAGGCATTTCGACATATTCGACGCTCAACCAAGTTTTAAAAACTTCAGATGGGTGACCAATGACTTCTCCCGCCGAGGTCATACCAGATTCATTACCAGCTATTATCGCAGTTTCCAGTGCCCTTTTGTCCTCAATCACTGCAGTCCAAGCTGCACATTTTATCGGCGTCCTTTGCCTCCGCGCATGGACGAGTGAGGACCCACAGTATGCGATGTAATTCATACACCGCTAAAGGGTCAATGCACCCATTGGCGATATCATTATGCGATGGTGACCTTTCTCATATTGTAGATCTAATAAAAAGGTTTTTAATGTACTCAGATACAGACACCATTGAAGTAGATTATGATGAAGTTTTTAACATAAACTAACATTCACTAATATTGAAGGCGGGCGAAGGTATAGGCGGGAGTCGAAACGTGGCCTCTGGAATAGCATACGTGGGAATAGCATGCGTGAGAATAGCATAGGCCCCTGCCGTCAATGGATTCGGCAACACCACATGTTTATCCTCCCCACCTCGAAGTTCTACTATCTAGATTCGATATTCAATATAAAATATGAAACATCCCAAACCTACGTGGCAGCATCAAATTTACATCGCATTTTTTATCGACGAAACACTGCATATGTGACTTTGGCTGAACTTTCCATATCCCTTATGTTCAGTAGTATTTCACATTAGTTGGGCACATTTTTAAGGAGTTGGGACCCATCGAAGATAGTGTTAATCAAAGAATCATAAATAGCTCTAAGTAGAGTCATGAGATCCATGAAAAAATGTGCCTAGAAGGAATAAAAACTAACAGGTTTATTATAAAACTAGGATGGGAACCAGTGGCGCCACTTGTCTACTGACCCGAGGGACCCGGGTCAAAATCCCTGGTGATTCCCTGCCTTGGATGGTATTGCAATACAATATTCTGCATGCTAGAACTTCGTTGGAAACCGTCACAGTAGCAGAGGAAAAGATGTGGAGCCGCTTGCATTGAATGTGTGAGTTTTTCATACCCTTCAGAGATTCACTCGGGTTGAGAGCTACCCTCGGGAATCAAGATCCTAACTCTGAGTTCGTATGGGTTCATGAGAGCGTGTGACGGTAGTCAGGCAGACGTAGAGAAAGACACCTGTTGGTACAATCTGTATTGGGCGCGGATATCTTTTTAAATAATCAATGCAAGGCTAATGCGATTATCGCACATGAAAGTAGAACCACGCAGGCTATAATTAAGCACTCCCTTGCGGTTAGGCCGATTCGGATTGATCCGAGGAACCAACTGCCACCTGTTGGAGTTTACCGGAGACCTCCCCGAAGCAAGACGTCGGGCTCTCCGCGAATCGAATATATACGGGCGGAAATTGGCTATAATTTTAAATTTTCGCATGATACCGCAACCGTCATCGATTTTTCAAAGTTTTTATACATTTTCAATGCTTCGTTCACCGTAAGATAAGTAAGGATTTCCTCGTCTTTATGAAGCCAAATATTTTAATGCCATTTAGCATCTCTAAGTAATTTTATCAAAACAAACCATCCAAACCAATTATTCTGAATGGGCGTAATTTTGTAAAAAACCTAAAGCCTGTGTTTTTTTTAATTCAAACCAGATCAACGATATTTAAATGATACGAGGAACTACAGAATGGGATAGCACTTGCCATTTAATGTAGAACGCTTCCTCTCAAGTTTTCACTGGAAAAAAGACGGAGTTGAAAGCGCGATGTGTTGACAAACTTCCTATTTTGAAATGGTGATGCGAGCACGGTAAAATGATTCAACATTCAACGGAAAATCTCAATGCGTACAGAGAATCCCTCCGAAACAAGGAGGGCATTTCATTTCATTCGTAATTCATGTTCTATCGATTCAAAGGAGAAGGAAGAGATCATTCAATCTTACTACGATTAATTGCAAAATTTACATCGAGAATCATAGGAATGCGCCAGATATATAACCAGCCCTTGGATTACTCCTGGCGGCCGTTTTAAAATCCTTTATTCAACGACCAACTGGTTTTAGTTATAAATAAATTTTATTTTCAAGAAAACACCCAAGAGTGTGTTTTCCAAAGGTACCAAAACATGGTAAAAATCGGTGGACCGCCTTAGAGTTGGTCCTCCTGCCTGCCATATCCTGCCGCAACCACCTCAAATCGTGTTGTGGAGAGATACGAATCAATGACCATACCCGGTGATTATACAGTCCGCAAGACAGCGGGTCAACGCGGGTTGCTTCTCCCATGAATCCGGGTATTCACGGACAGCTGGCTGGCTGGTGGCCTTGATATGTTAAGCGTTTCCATCTCGGGTACAATAAAGGAAATGAAATTGAAGGAAACTGATTCCCTATGGTAATTTAGCCAAATAAACATACACTGTCTACGGAAGGGGATCTCTTTTGAAATTGAAGAGTGAAGGGATAAATGTTGAAGACCATATTTTAGTAATTACTGCGTGTGACGAGATCGAGGAGAAGGATTCAATGGCTACTTTAATGCAACTCCATAAAATCACTGATGCGGGATACGATATCTACAGATATAGGACAGAATATTAATTTGGTCGTTCGAAGACCCAATTAGTTTAGGATTTGGTGATTTCCCGGAACACAATGCTAGCGAAATCTTCGTAGGTTTCCCTCCAGGTCAAGATTTCATCTGCCGACGTTTCCACGTCAAACTTTGTCATATTCCTCAACGTCTGAGGAGAACAAGGTCGACAGCTGAAACTCTAACCAGGTGGAACACTCACCAAAGCTTCATTTTGACTACGGTAGTGTTTGTTTTCGCGGCATTACGAAGATGCACGTGGGTCAACATGGCAAAACTATTGAACGGTCGCATTTCTCATTCTAATCGCTCAATTGTTGATAGAATAGTAGAGAATTATTGAAATGATAGAAATGTCCACACAAGCGTCCTAAAGAGTAAACAAATAATTGAGTTTTCCAGGAGACCTGATTATGATGTCGTTACGTGGTTGCATCGAAACCAAGGTCGTAATGAATTAATATCTGGTGAAAAATTGCAATTATTTCATCATTCAACATACTCCAATTCCACCGTATTACACCGGAATCGTCGACATTGATTGGACACAAATGTCCCTCGTTATATTAAAATAATGTGACCCATCATTCTAATGCACATAAATGAAATGCCCCTCCCTGCCACACTTGAGCGTTCAAAACGAGAACACCCTAGGTGAGATATGGAACCCCCCCCAAATGTCGGGAGAACAGGGGGAGCTTTAATTTTAAGAAAATCGTTGGATTTATGGGGAAGAGGGAGAAGAATGATTTTTTCCAAGCAAGTTAGAAGAGGACGATTCCTTTTCAAAGTAATTGTTTCTTCCCTCCGCGCGAGTTTTTTAGATTTAATTTAAGGTGTATCCGGCAGATTATTTGCCCCTTCAGGAAAGCACGCCTCTATGCATTTGGTTGTGATGGAGTCTGGCTCTTGTGCGTAATGAGGATGGTGTTACACCCCTTCTCAGGTGCGAAGGGCACGCCGCAGATCGCAGGGGTGAGTGCGCGCGCGCATGTGTGCGTGTATGCAGGAGGGGGTGCGTTCAACCGTGCCCCCCCTCCTCCTGCACACGAATTGCCCCGGAGGATCTCCAACTCAGATTGCGGATCGGATGAGTTAAACTGAACTACGTATAATTTACGGCTCCTATGGCATGCGAAAGTGAATTTGAGCTGACGCTCTTTTGAGGAAATTCACCTCAACTCCGTAGTTTCCTTTCCTCGAAAATTGCCTTCATCAAGCCAAGCCATCGCATCTCAGAGAGCTCAGATCAAATATGTGCCCTAAAACGTCTTTTCGCCTTTTTCCTGTGGCCATATCCTCTCTGCCGTCGCTCACCACAGAACCTCTCCGATAGTTATTCGAGCGGGTAATTTATCTCTGATATTCTTCCCTACAGTATCACGTTCCCGTCGCTCCCAATCTTCTCTCTAATCCACCCCTCTTATTTCTCGTGCTCATCAAACATAGAACAACATTCTTTCTTAGACATGCATTCCTCAAATTCTTCTTCGATTCCTGGCTCCATTGACTGACTACGAGAATGTCCTCCGAGGATCATTCTCCTCCTTAATTTTTTGCTCCTTCTATTCTTCTTTACTTTTTGGAACATAAGCTTATCCATGCTTCCGAGAAAAATATATATGGCTTAATATGATTAAGATAAAGTAAAAGCACCATGGTGAAGAACTTATGAGAGCTTTTCTTTGATGGATAAAGACTCAATAATGACTAATAAGGAATGACAAAAATTACTTCAAAAATTAAATGTTTATCGAAATAGTATTAATATGAAATGAATAATAGAAAAATTACTATTGATAAAATCGAGAATAAGAGAGTAAAAAAACTATGAGATTAAAATGCTACATTCACATTAATAAAATACGAAACAACAGTGGGGGGAGGGGCGTTTAGTGTGTTTACTATAATTCAGTCCAGATGAAGGCATCGAATAAAAATGAAAACTCTGTATTAAACTCCAAGTTTCCTTATTATTATGCAATTAACTATTTTAAGTAACCCTATTCAAGCATTCAAATGTTTGCATGTAAAGAAGACACGTCTACGATAAGAGGACGCTAATAACATCCAATTGGTTTCCCGATGAGTTTTCAAATTTTGTATCACGTGAGCTAATTAGCGGTGATAATGGGATAAAAAATCTCATTGTTCTTTAATTAATTATGAAGGACATGTTGGAATTTGGATATGTAATTTTTCATTTTCTCTTCCCGTCTTTTCCTTCACCGCGCTCTCAAAATGTCTTTTCATTTCAACGCAGGTACCTAAATGTATGTAATCTATATAAACATGAAATTGCTTCCACCTACTTGGAAAATTACACCCAATCAGGTATAATATTAGGTTGAATGTTCATCGTTATGAACCGATATTGTTCTAGGCTCCCGCTGGATTGACAAATAATTCGCTCAACACCGACTCAAAAAATAACTAAATAAAAATCCCTGGAAAACATGGCTTTGATTATATGTTTCCGGAAAATTGGCACTGTCCTGTCCTTCAGTTGTAATCATCGTAGCACTGGACTCACGGCAAATGCATTTGTGTCACGCGCGTTTTTTCCCGACCTGTTTTATCATAGATGATGTTAGCCTGCGAAATTGATGACATTTGTAACAAATACAGATAAAACTTTAATTTGCATTAAAAAAATTGGTCGAATATTGTGTTAATATCTGGGGGAGATAGAATAAAAGATATTCCCATGGCAATGGTGGCTAAATTATTTTGATATGATCAAAAAAGCACGCTTGTAGCCATTAAACTCAGATTGAAACAAGCTAAATGCCTACGTCAGTTCAATTGAAATCGGCTGGGGTATTTTCTAAATAATCATTGACAAACTCAGGGTCAAGTAATTTCTGCGCGCGGAGTAATTAATAGATTGTTAAGGGGACCCTGTGTTAATATTTTTCTTGATAATCGGACCGAAATGTTAAAAACCCGCAATTGGGATTTTCAAATTGTTTTTTTATAATAAATGTCTCTTATTATGCGTCACAAATGTTAAATCAGACTCATTTCTCACATTTTTGCGCACTCACCGGTTAAGAGAATTATGTTCCGTAAGCTTCCGCGAGACCATCTGTTGCACAAGCAATCAACGCTTCCACGCTTACGGGAAATGTCGTCCATGACAAAAAGTGTGTTCAATCGTGTGTCCCCCGGAGTTATGCGCAAGAGGAAAAAAGACATTTTCCGTGAGGTCATCTTATCACACTATTTCGAGGAGTTTAATGACGCGACGATTTGCTGTCACAGGAAAAACAGTACTATCCTCACTCCTATGTTCATTTGTAGTGTAAATACCTTTATTAAAGGATGCGAAGTCACACACACACACACACACACGGAATCGTATTGAATTTCAAGACTACACATGCTTTTATGGCATTTACTCCAACCAGTGCCGCGGGTTAAAATGCTATACGCGTTACGACCGGCATTATTATTTGTCTTATTGGTACTTTTATCCTATGACTTCAAAAAATATCAAGAAAAAATGACGGAACTTGAATAAATTCTGATTAGTATACACGATATTCGGAGATAAATATTGGAATTTGGAATTATTCGCATTGTGAAATGTTAAAATTCATGCAAAACTTACGTTTATGCAAGTTTCATGTGGCGGAAGAGGATTTTATCAGTTTTAAAAATTATGATTTCAGAGATTTGACGAAACTTATATTCCTCTGTATGGATGCCTCCCGCAATAAAAACAATGTATCTACCTTCCGGATCCCATCCTACGTATCTGGGAATCAATGGCTTAACCCTAGAAAATTAATTACGTATGAAGACCAAAACAATTGGAATGAAAAATACATTTCAGAAGCATGGAAGTGCACTAAATAATAGTTGGCGTATTAATAAAAATCTAAATCAGAAGAATATAAGGGACCGTTTGAATAATTAGCGAAAGAAAATAACTCAATTAATACCGATGAATATTTTTCACGGTGACGAAGGAATAGGAGTAAAAGACTTTCTGGGTTTCCGCGTTTCAGATTTCTTCTTTTTCAATCATTTGACATCACCCACGCCAATACACCTCGCGCTTACGCATTCAAGCAAGATACACAGCTTGGTAATCAATGCTATATACGCTGCGGCTATGTGTGTGCTCGCATGACTACGTAACGCTAGTTGAGCAAGTCTCTTCGAAGCTTACTATCCCAATAATGACGTAATCACTGCCCATTCCATCATGTAAAGAAGAATGATTGCATCAAATAGTGTATACTAGGGGATCGAGTTGATGTGGTCGTTAGTGTATTGGCTTTTAATCCCTAGGGTCCAGATTTGAATCCAGGTGGTGTCAGGATTTTTCGGTTATATCCTGACTTGGGGTTCCATGTGGAGAGCTCTGCCAGGGGAGTAGGCTGTCCGTCGGATGGAATGTTAAATTGTTGAATCTCTTAGCGAGCGAACTTCATTGGAAATCCAATAAATAAAAAATAATATCTATCGTAACGTTTTCGCGCAGTGTCAATTGAATCCACATTATTTTTTAAAATGAGGAGGATTCTAAAATCTTTTATTCTACTTACACATAACTACACGATGGAGAAAACAGTGTGTACTCTCAGACCTGAATGTGCCTTTGCGAACGAAAATCTATCGCAGGAATGACTGAATTGGGCGAAGTAATTTTCAAAGCAGGGGGCTCCTCGTCTTTATCGGACTCTCATGACCTTTTATTTTGATCAATATTCTGCAGCTTTCAAAGGCCATAAAGCCAGAACCTCCGTCACTGATCCAGGCGTGGAAGCTTAACGGAGAGAGCGTTCGGCTGCTAAACGTACGGTCGTGGGTTCGAACCCGTTCAATCTTCGGGGAGAAGCCGCTTGCGGTAACACACGCTATATTCAATGAAGATTGATCATGATTTTTTTTATTCGCATGATTTATTTTGCAGAAATTTTATTTTGCTATATTTTTGGCTGACACAAATGAACAAGTACTTCGAAGAGTGAGTGAAGACAGACGTATCTCCTCTCTTCTCTTTCTCAACCTCTCATTTTAATACGCTGCCAATGTGTGATTTTCAAACAATTTAGTGCAAAGTGTGCTCTACCCTTACCGAAAGGAACCAACTTTCGGTTACCTGCTGTTCTTGAGCAGGGTATTTGAAAGATTTCCTCATAAGCAATCCTAAGTTATAAGAAGTGCTCAATGACTTTAATTGATCTTAGTATATCCTATTACACCAGAAATACGTAGTCCTAAAGAAAGAACACTCACTTCATAAGTTTTCAAAACAAGCAACCAGATATCGTATGTTTTAATCGAATTATTTTATATCATACATGGTTGGTATAAAAAGTATCGGGAAAAGTATAAAAAACTAGATTCATTTCAGATATTGCTATAATGCCTCAAAATTCTTCAAAGTACATATCCATTCCTTCATTTTCGAAAAACTTTTTCACGACTCGATGGCACCGGTTCCCACCAGGTGGATTCCGGAAGGTCCTTAAGTGTACGCGTGTAAGCTTCTTTGAAGGCAATTAAGATCCTATGGTGGTGTTCTTTGAGGGAGGATTTCACTTTTGGAGATAGGAAATAGTCTGTTGGTGCCAATTCGGGACTGTAATAGTGTTGGGGAATCGCCGCGATGCCGTTGCAGAAGGTCTTCGCAAGCAGGCACTCGACTCTGCTTTCGGCCGTCCGTCAAGACCTTCGGGACGAGTTAAGTACAGATCATTCGCATCGCCAACTTTTATAGTGATAATGGTGTGCTCTTTCATCTTATCAAAGTCAATACGATCTGCAATCATTCGCACACTTAACCTATTATCTGAATTCAGCAGTTCATGCACACGTCAGGAATATATTGCTACCGAAACTTTTATACAAAACTTATGTGTGTAGTATAGCACGGGAACACAGTAAGAGGTGCGTGAAATTACAATTTTATATTTTACCATTTATATAATTGAGAATACATTTGGTATAATGATAATATTTAAAATAATACGAAGCATAATTTCAGTTAAATGCCACGAGGATCATCTCTGAATTAATGCAATATGCATCAATTATATTTCTGAATAAAAACGGCTAAAAGCTGTGTAGTTTAAAATTCCTATTTTCTCCCCAAGCGCTTCATCTTATGTGGGTTTTTCGCAATCCACTTATTAAAACATACAAATATATATATATATATATATATATATATATACATATATATACATATATATATATATATATGTCTATATATACTTATATATATACATACATACATATATATATATATATATATATATATATATCCTTACCATATTAAGGTAAGGAGGTACATATTACTGGCCCCCCTACCGTGATGTGTGAAATTCACACATCACGGTAGGGGGGGGGGGCAAGTTCCTTTCCCTGTGCCGCTTATGGTTTCCCAGGAAGATCTGGTACCCTAAAAATCACATAGCTTGGCTGGAGCTGCAGGTGCCCAGAGAGGCTTCGCGGGGAATCGAACCCGGGTACTCCGGTCAGTAGTCTAAAGCTCTACCCCTAGACTACTGCGACCCATATATATAAATAAATAAATAAATATATATATATATATACCTTCGAAATGGAACGCTCCTCGGCGACGCACAAATACTTATATAAAAACACAGATGTAGATTTTTATAAATGTTTAGATTTTTAACGCGTATGGCTCTTGCATACGCCAATCTTTTTATGGGTAAACTTGAACATAACTTTCTACAACAACAAACCCTCAAACCACTCTTCTGGGCCCGCTATATTAATGACATTTTCCTCCTTTGGTCCCACGGACGCGAAACTTTATCCTCCTTTATTTCCTCTCTCAACTCCTCCTCCTCGGTATCTTTAACTTCTTCTTCTATATCTGACTCGAATATCACTTTCCTAGATATCGACATTCACCTCCAAAACAATGCGTTTTTAATCTCAGTCCACATTCAACCGACCAATAACCAACAGTATCTTCATGGTGACAGCTGCCCCTTATCTTATACAAAACGCTCCATCCCCTTCTCACCCTCACCCGTGGCTTCCGTTTCTGCAACAACACCCCCTCCCAACAAAAATACATGTACCAGCTACATGACTCTCTCAGAAAATGTGGGTACCTTGAAAAACTATTGAACAGTAAAATTCTCAAACCTTCAACCCAATACACTCCTCTCCCCAAGCCAAATCGCCCAAAATGCCCTAATCTTATCACCACTTTCTTCCCCGGAACACATAAAATTAAACATTTAATCCGTGATCTCTTTCCAATTATTAATAAAAGTTAGTCCTCATCACTTTAATTCCCACATTGTCCCTCCGTTTCATTTAAACGCCCGTCGAACTTGCGAGACATCTTCCAGTCTACAAAACCACCTGCGAGCACCCCCGTCCCTCCCCCGCCCCTGTCCGCACCATGCAACCGCCCACGCTGCAAATGCTGCCATCTTCTCAGACCCTCCACCTCCCTTATTACCACCTCCCAACCCGACGCCACCTACACCTCAAAAAGCATTATATATCGCCTCTCCTGTAACTACTGCCCTGCCTTATACCTGTACGTGGGCAAATGCACGACCACCCTTTCTCTCCGCATGAATAGCCAACGCTATTCCACCAAATCTCCCACCTTCCATAATTATCCCATCCCTACTCACACTGCTTCCCACAACCAAAATTTTGATGATTGCTTCTCCGTTCCGGTGATTGAAACCCTTCCCAAATCTGCCAGTATCATAGAGGTGAGAACCCGCGAGATGGCGCATGTTTGGGTGTTCTAGTCACTTAAACCCCCCGGGCTGACCAAGCCCAATGGATGCATCCAAAATCTGCCTACATATCCCCTTTCACACACTCCCTTCTCCATTTTCTAATGGTCCCTTACCTCTCCTTCCCTCACCCCTCCCCCGCATCAATCCTCTCCGCTCTTCCCCGAGAACGCCATTCTGATAACGACGGTGGTGCCGTCGAAACGTCAAAACTGTATATGTTAGTGTCCTTTCTTTGTGTTTCTATGTTTTAAAAATCTACATCTGTGTTCATATATATATATACATATATATATATATATATATATATATATATATATATGCGTATGTATGCGTATATGCGTACGCATATATATATACGTATATATATATATATATATATATATATATATATATATATATATATGCGTATATGCGTACGTGTATATATATATATATATATATATATATATATATATATATATATATATATATATATACACACACACACACACAGACACACATACATATACATTTAATTTTTTTTCTCTTTGTCTGCTAGCATAGTATACATTCATAAAGAATCTTCATTTTTCTACACAGAAAGACTGATTAAACTGATAAAGGAAATTAAAAGTAAATCGTTTACTCGAACTCGATAGCCAATGACTGTCCCAAAAACTTGTCATAGCGATCGATGAAAGATGTCAGTGTAGTTTTATAACCGAACCAGTGCGTGACAAATCCGTTGTTGGCATTGACAATCTATACTAGGGAGAAGCTCATAGTGGGTCTGAATGATCTTTTAAAACGTGAGCTATTTTATTGACAACCATGCTGTAACCACAACATACAATTATTATTGAAAATTGAGCTCTCTGCATTCGTGAATATAATTTTTTCATGCTAATATATTTAAACAAAAGTAGCATGAATTTGGAAAGAGCCTTACACGTATTTAAAAGAGCATATTACTCATGCAATGAAACTATAAATTAAAAAAAAATCGGCGAAGATTATCTAGGTGATAAGGTAAAATAACAATTGTTCAATAGATACGTACCAGGCGAAAACAATCTACGAGCAATTAAACTAATTACTTAAATTTAGAGCTAAAATATCATCATCTATTCTGTGTACCTTTAAATGTTAAATTTTATAACGCATATAATATATAAAGATAAAAAGGTGATATTGAAATTTGGGGCACACGGGGGTCCGAACGTCAGGCGACGCGAGTCCCTGCAGGCAAGTTCTTATAAGTGGGAGTATTTCATGTGCCTCCGCAAATAAATGGCCGTCGTCGGAGTACCAACGCACGTAATAGAAATTATACCACACGAAAAAGATATACTGGGTTTACACTACTCTCACGTGAGGAGAATATATCAATGGAGCAAGAAAACAAGAGCACAAGCACGTGGTTTTGAGTTCATTGTCCCAAGTTTCTCCTCAAAAGAAGCAGCCCTCGTCTTTCAATACGGCAATCCGAGCAGGAACGCCACAACCTGTTGCGCGTCTCTCCCCCTCTCTCCCTTCCCGCCCCCCCTCATGGTGTACCCCAGGGGCGACCTCGACGACCCGTCGCTACCCTCCACCTCCTCCTCCCTCCACTCCATCCACTTCCCTCCACTCCCCCTCCACTCAACTCCACGCCCCCTCCACTTCACTCGACCGCTTCCCCACGACTCTCCCAGCGGTCACGCGAAAGAGGAGGGTGCGAATTTTTTATGTAGCCAGAAAACTTTTATAAAGGTGTGCGAACTACGAGAAGGCCAAAGGTACTTTAGGACTGCTGGGAACAGGCCGTCCGGTGCTTTGCATTGTCAACGACGATGCGAAGCAATTCCTTTCTGGGACTAACGAATGCCTTTGGCACTCAAAAATATTCTCCAAGGAACAAATACTCATCGGAGCTACATAAAGTTGGAGCCAAAGAAGAAATGCACACGCGCTTCTATGATTTCTATGGAGAACAGGAGGGTGAAACTTGGAGGCAGATTCTGGGTGAGAGATGGGGAGGGTGAGATTCCAGGATGGGAAGGTAGGAAAACAATCGCTGAAAGGAGGGACATGAGGTGCGAAATGCACGAGGGTGAACGAAGTGGAGAGGAATTCGGATTTGGCAGAGAAGTAAAGATTATTCATGCGGATGGAGAGGGTGGGACTGCTGTGCGTTCCCCGGCATGGAAAGAGTGGCAGAGGGTTCAGGGGAAAGTGAAGAGGACCCTTTGGGGAGACGGTGCGGGAGTGGAGGCGGGAAGCAGTGTGGGGGATTAGGGTAGGGCGGGGCGGGGGAGTTTTCGCTGAGAGTTGGTGCTCGCCACTATGACACGACGTAGGGGAAGCCGGGTCGCCAGCCATTAGGGTAATTGCTCATTCATGGCGTTAAGGAAGTCAAAAATGTCGTATGTTCTTCCTTGCAGTCACCGGATTGTGCAAAGGAAAAAGTGATTGATATAGGTTGGGCGGTCTTAACCTCTCACCATGGTCTCACCAACCGATCTAACACTTTGCCACAATTATTACTTCGGTGCGAGTGTTTAACTCAAATTATTATTATCAAGTAATCTACCGGTTTGGATGGAACTAACTACGAAATAAATATTTCGTTTCTCCTGACCAAACACAACCCAACACCCTACTCTACGAAGGGTCCCTCTTCATCTGTGTGTAATTCATTCCTCCCTTCATCCCGTTTTATATCCCTATCCTATTCCTGCCCTTTTCTCGTTTGCCTAACATTCTCTCCTCTATTACAGTATTCAACAT